>NW_026899696.1:0-92067 GCF_033153095.1 Gastrolobium bilobum | reverse complement strand
GTACGTGTGAGCTGTATACAATCCGTAATTAATTTGATTTTGATTGTGTTAGCAATTATAGAAATTAATTGTAAATAGAATTGATTGATAGGAGACATCAATTCTCCGAGTAATTAATTTGATTTTGATTGTTTACCTCTCTACAAAAGAAGAAATACACAGATTCCATTGTTCAACAATATGTTGTTTTGTGATGAAAATCGTTTAAAAATTTACTTTTTTAGCTTTGATGAAGCTCTCCTAGCGAAACCCGGTTTCGAGCGGGTAGACCCGCCAAAAGAAGAAAAAAACTTTGCAATTAGAAATCTTAAGAAAACATAGAGGTTAGTATAAGATTGTAAAAAAGACATCATATCTGTATTTCTCACTAAAAAATCTAATAAAATTTACATTAATAGAAAATTAACTAAAATCGTCATATATTTTGATATCACAAGATTTTTTTTCTTTATTTAAAATACTTGTTGAATACCACCGGATTTGACTACACTCTAAAATAATCTTTTAAATTCTTAATCAAATATTAAGTGATTTTTTTCAATCCTTCAAAATCATAATTAAATATTAGTAGATTTTTTTTGCAATTACAAAATTCTTTAAAATTTCAATCCATAGAAAATCTTTCCAAATTAGTACCCTCTCTCTTTATATATATTAGTAGTATATGTCTATTTTATTTAATTACTCTTCACAGACCTCAATCCATTACTCTCTCCTTCCCTCTGAAACTGCGAATTCCTTTTTTACTCTTCACTCTCTCGTCTACTGCTATGGCAGAACCATCCACCGCCGAAACCACCTCCGCCAGCGATGCTCATCCGCCGGCGCCGGCGCCGGCTTCCTCGTCGCTCAACGTCGTCGGATTAACGAGTGACGAGAACAAGAAGCCTTCTCCCAAGTTCTTGGACGAGCCTGAAGACTCCAACATCCAAGCGGTTGGTTCGATCCCCATTCCCGATTTCTCTTTTCTCTCTTTCTCGGCGAGAAATTGACGGTTTATGGTTTTGAATTTCGGTGCAGGTTTCGTCCGGCGACACTCCTTACACGTCAGCTACCACCTTCGAAGAATTGAATCTCTCACCGGAGCTTTTGAAGGGACTCTACGTGGAGATGAAGTTCCAGAAACCTAGTAAGATCCAAGCCGTAACCTTGCCTATGATCTTGAATCCTCCGAATAGGGATTTGATCGTACACGCGCATAACGGTTCCGGAAAAACCACGTGTTTCCTTCTTGGTATGCTTAGTCGAGTTGATCCAAAGTTGCAGGCTCCTCAAGCTTTCTGCATTTGCCCAACCAGGGAGTTGGCTATTCAGGTAAGGTTCTAAGACATTGCTTTTTTAAATCGACATATAATCTTATTCTATCATGGATTAAATAACCCATAACTAAGAATGCAATAGCTGGTGGCCCCATACTTCTGGAAGAAAAGCTATATCCCTCCAAAGGGATATCTGATCGTGAGCCCTAGAAGTTTTTCTTTTTTCTTCTTTTTTTTTCCGTTGTTTTTTTTAGGCTAAATTACCTAAAACCACCTTGAATTTAGGTGGTGTTTCAAAAAACTACCCTAAACTTTAGATTGATGCAATTAACCCACCTATACTATCTCATTCCAACAATTAAACATATCTATTAAATTTACATTAAACGTCGTTAAGTAAATATTAAACACCTTTGAGTAATCCGTGCATCTGAGTAATTATTCGAAGGGTGACTTAGTCATGGATATGGGGACATATGAATTGGTTTGTGCAGAGTATTTAGGATCTGCAGTTGTAGAGCCAGCTTGGTTGAACTATTTTAGGGAATGGGGTCCAAAAACTGATTACAGTATAGATGATGAGTTGAAGAAGGTGGAGAAGTTGTTGCCTGGGAAGCTAAAATCTGCTTTTGAAAATTTTGTAAAGAGTTTACCAAAGGAAGTGCTGGGAGCGGAAGGACCCACAGGTCCAAAGGTGAAGAATAATTGGAGTGGTGATGAAGCATGAACATTGTAGCTTCAGTTACATTTATTCTCATGAACTTCAAAATTGATTTACAATAATGTTATTGGGTTCAATTGCATAAGTGGTTTCAATTTGAGTTTAATTGGAGAGAGACAAAAAAGTCAAATGAAACCAGCAATAGCTTTAAACTAGTACAGAACCTTATCAATTCTCCGTATACCAAATCAATATCAATTTTGATCCTTTCATTTTCCTTATTCAGAGATTTTTTAAAAAAAAAATAAAATAAAATAAGCAACATTACTTGGACCCACCATTATTTGTATAGGATATATTAAACTTGTTTTAATATCTATCTCTCAAAACATTAGAAGAAACAGAAGAAGATTGAAATATAGCTATGAAAACTTTTTTGTAATTTTAATATTAAACTGTCTATTTGCAAAAAGTTATGTTTTTTATCACACATGCAGCTGTAATTTTTTTTTCACAAACCACATGGGTATATGTGATAAAAAAAAAATCTCAAGGCATAGGTAATTCTAAAACAAACCATTTACTGCAAAATCACCTATGCCTTTGACTATTTTTTATCACTCGTGTGGTTTGCAAAAGTATATGTTTTTTTATCTGCTCCCGTGATTTTTTACTTTTACAAACCATGGAACATATGTCATAGGTGATTCTAAAGCAAAACAGCTTCGGTGAACTTTCCTGTTTGTTTTTTTTTATTCGTTTGTTAATCACTGTTATCGACCTTTTCCTCGTGATTTTTTTATTTTTTACAAATCAATGGGACATATGTGATAAAAAACACTGGGCCATAGATGATTCTAAAACAAACCGGCATTGCTGAACTTTCCTCTCTTTTTTATTCGTTTGTTAATCACTGTTATCGAACATTGTGATTTGTGACTGTGTTAGTTGTAGCTTGATGATTATTGTGTTGTGTGGCAGAATACTGAAGTTCTCCGAAAGATGGGAAAGTACACGGGGATTAGCTCAGAATGTGCTATACCAGCAGACAGTAGGGATGCTTTGCCGATAGCGATGGCTCAAGTGGTTATTGGGACCCCTGGCACGATTAATAAGTGGATGAATTATAAGAAACTTGGGGTGACAAGGTTGAAGATTCTTGTTTTTGATGAGGCTGATCAAATGCTTGCTAAGGTAATTCTATCGTGATAATGAAATGTTGTTTATTTAGAATTTGAGGTTTCATTGTCCTTGGACTAGGCAAGCACATAGCCTTATCATTCTCCCTGAGCTTATTATTGTTACAATCTTTTGGGGAGTTGGCAACACCCTTGTGTTTTAATAGAATAAGTTACAATTAAATGGTAAGTTGTGACTCTCCTCCTTTAATGATGGATAAAGAGGAAGAGTGCACTAGTAGACCGCTTGTTTTAACTTTTAACTCTTGATAATATATATCTTTTTCTAGTTTGTAATTACTCTCTAGTAAGTATACTAGAGATCCTAGGACCTAGTTTTAGGTTCAGGGAATTGTTATGGTTTACTGAATTAGTATTGTGATTTTCTTTTGTTTTTTAAAGCAGAGGTATTCGCAGTTCAGTTTCTAAATATGTTGTGCCCTAACTTGCTTAATTACTGTAAACTTTGCAGGATGGATTTAAAGATGATTCCCTGAGGATAATGAAAGGAATAGAAAAATTCATTGAAGCATTAGGAGGAGAATTGATTAAAGCATTAGGAGGAGAATTGTCTGCTATCGAGGTGTGGGCAAATAAAAACTTCGGAATGGTTTCTGCTGATGCCAATGAAGTTTGCATAGATAAATCAGTCATGGAGAGAGACATATACGAAACCAAGAGCCATGAAGAAGTGGAAATCTCAACTGGTACAAGAACCAGGTATTGTTCAAATTTAAATGTAACTGAGATTCCTTATATTGATAATAAGGTGGATAAGACAGCTTCTCTGGATTTAAATCTTGATGTTATGTCTGGTGAAAATGAAAACTGTTTGATGGATATTGCTGATAACCATCATATTAAGGGTGTTTCAGTAGAGGAAAAAGTATGTTGTTTTGAGGCCGGAAAGGAACAGGACAACATGGAACTTGGTGGTGACAGTATCCTATCACACTTGTCTTCTGTTGTGAAGACAGATTTTTCATCACGTACAAAGGATGTTCATAATTCTAGTACATTTGATGGTGGAAAATTTGCGGTGGATCTGCAAATGGATTCACATTCTGGAAAGCAGCCCAACAATGTATTGAAAAAGGAAGTCTCAGACACAACAAATACAAGTATATCTTTGGCAGGCGAAAGCTGCCTAATGCAAATGTTTGGTACTTCTGTCAAGCCTATAGGTTAGGGATCTGTTGTCCATGGAAAGCTGTGGTGCAGTAAGCACACAATATATCCAAGAGGTATGCCACATTAGGATATTTTCTGTGTTTGGAGATTTTACCTTTTATAGTTTTTTTTTTTTTTTGAACTTTTCTACATTTTGGTAATTTTTTGAAGGTTTCAAGAGTCGAGTTAATTTCTTTAGCATTCTTGATCCAACAAGAATCTGTAACTATATATCTGAAGTCATTGATGCTGGATTTCTTGGACCTCTTTTCAAGGTATCATTCCTGACCCTGTTCCTGTTTTTGGTTTGAAAATGAAATCATATTTACAAATTACTGTTTCTTGATCTCTGTTATTTGTATTTCATAGCCACAAATTTTGTTGGTTTTAATTGTCATGAAATCAATAATCTGCCTGCTTCATCACCTTTGTAGTCCATTTATTTTATGATTTTCTTGTTATAAGATTGAGGTTGGCCATTCAGCACATGAAGGCTAATAGAAATCCTCTCTGATGTTGCTGAAAACTGCATTAACCCAGAAATTACAGAAACTGAGATAAGAAAGAAACAGAAATGGAAAATTGCAGCAACTAGGTTAACTTCCAATCCCACTCCTGAACTGAAGTATTGGCTACCTTCAGACTTGCTATCCTTCCCCCTTAGACTCTCATTTTCCACAACTGAATTCCTGCCTTCTCCCTCTACCAGCTTGGCATTTGGTTATGTTCTTTCTATTTCGTAATGCATTTTGGTTTAAATATTAAAACACACAGTTTCTCCGTTTCCAATGTAGACTCAACTTGAAGAATTTTTTTTTGATACAATGGTGGCACTAAGGTTTAAACTTATGACCTCGTGTAAACTACCCAAATCCCTCATCACTAGACCAATCCTATTGGCTTAACTTGAAGAATATTTTGTTTAAGCACTTTTCTCTATTTGCCTTATCTAAAATTAATTAGAGGCTTTGTGTTGATGATTTCTTTAAGGGGGCAGGGGTTTTTTCCCATAGCTTGTGGAGGGATAGGGAATTAAGCCATTGTATTCTTCATTTTCTTTGTTATCTTCTTTTTTATTTTAATATTTTTGTTTGATTTGGGAAAACTTCATTTTTCCAGCTGTACTTTTCTCCATATTAAATGAAGGGAAATGTGAGCGTCATGTTACATGACACATCTTGTGTCATGCCATAAACACAAAAATGTGGGACCCACATCTTTATTTTATTTTTTCTTTATTTTTATTTTCAATGGGACCCACACTTTTTTGTGCCTATGGCATGACACAAGATGTGTCATGTAACATGACACTCACATTTCCCATTAAATGAATTTTTCTTTCATTTTAAAATACTTGGTTATGGTTGTTCCATTACGTGTCGGTGGGATAAATGTTTTTGCTGTCTTCTATGTCATGCTTTCTTATTGGAGGGTTTCTGGAGAAACCTAGTTGCTGCTAATTTTTGGCTGGTCAGAGGATTTGTAGTGGCACCACTGTCTGAAATTATGAATCTGACAAAATATAAATGAAACAAAGTGATAATTTTTTTTTTTTTTCTACTCTAGGTTAAGAAACTCAATGTTGTTACTATATACTACTAGTTAATTAACTACATCTGAATTTTTATGGTTGTATTTATTTGCATTGACATGTCTCAATTGAAGTATATTTCTTTCTTATTCCGTAAAATATATTTCAGGTTACCTTGGAAGAATGTCCAAGTGAAGCTTTCACTGATACCTCAGCAGATAAGTGCTGGGAATCAGTTCTAAAGAGACTGCATCACGAAATAACTAGGCGAAGGAGTGTAGGTGAACTAGAACTTCCTCCCTTAGAGCTTCTAAAAAGCATTAACGGTCTTAGAATGTTTGGCTTCCTTTTACCATCCATTATTCAGGTAACATAAGACACATGATTCTTACTTATATTTTTGCCCAACTTGAACTACTAATATCACCTGTTTATAATTTTTCTAATGTAGAATTAAGTCACATAGTTCCACTCTCTTGACCAATTGCGTTGAACTAGATTAACATAGTTTATTATGATCAAGTTTGTTAAATGACTGCTGAATTAATTTGAATGTAATTTGGTAAGAACTTAAATGACTCTTGTAGAATGTTTCCCTGGAATTATGTCCACACTTTGATGTTTTATTACATTCTGACTAATTTTTTCAGGCCATTGAAGCTCAAGATCTCAGTCATCGGTGCGTAGAGTACTGGAATCACAAAGTTGTCCCTGCATCTTCAGGCAGGGTCATTGATAAGTTAACGTATGGTTCAAGTAGGTCTTTAGGTAATGTCAATACCAAAGTTTTTGGTATTAATTTGATAAAGCAGGAAAAGGATAACATAGGAGGAAGTTGCCATTCCCTTGTAGAGATGAAACCAATACTACAAAGGGCAAGTTCTGATGAGTTAAGCACAATGCAGAAGTTATTCAGCTCTGATGCACAATGTTCTCAGTGGAGAATGGCTTTGGTAGCACTGATTGATGAGATCCAGAAAGCTGGTGGATAAAACAAGAATAAGATCCTAAATTCTTTCTGACTGTGGATAGTCATATTTCAATTTAGTAATTAGTTAGGTCCATTCTTTCAGAGATAAATTAAACTGAAGTTGCTGGGTGAAGCCGAGATAAAATTTTGCTACTTGCCCGCAATCAATGACCTAATTACAGATGGACAATGCCATTGACCCATTCAAACTTTCCTTTTTTAAAGTACATTTACATTTAAAGGTCTAGCCTTTAGGCTTTAGCTGTTGCTGGATTTGGGTTTTACATTTAATGATAGAGTAGGGAAAACACATGGTGAAATCCTATATTCAGAGTGAACATGCTCCTGCTCAGAATTTTGTATACATGACCTTGTCTCAAGCAAACAACAATGCATAAATCCCCACCCCCTGCATTATTTGTACTTAATTTGACTAATTTTGCTGCGTGTGACTCCCTCAAATACTCTACACATCAAACGCCCAGAGAGTAATATCATTTTGATTTTGAAAAATAAGAATCGATTTCAAGTGAATTGGTAGAATTGAATTTGTGCTGGGACAGGCACTGCAGCCTCTTTTAGTGGATTTTAGTATTTTACGAAGGATAGGAACATGCTGGGGGAAATAATATCTATGTTGGAGGTCTCTTAAGTTCAAGAAGAAATGAATGATTGAATGCTAGATTGGGGATCTGAATATATATATTATGTAAGTGGATTTGTGTGCTTGAAATGAGTTTCCTGTTAATGGAAATTACTGGTCTGGGTTCGAATTTTTCTGATATCTACAATATATGAATAATGATTTAGAATGTGTTGATACTGGTTAGCAACTAAATATTGGGTTGTATTTTCAATTTGATGGGTTCTCAACTTTTTCTTATAATACGTACATTTTACTGTGGAGGAGAAAATATATAATGACAATCCTTATCCTATCATCCTTAGTCAGAATTTAATATCCAATGTTGACCATAATGGTCTCCTAAACTCTGTCCAATCCTTCCTCTCTCATTTTTTTCTTTTTAAGTTTTTCTTTTACTGATAGCAGTCACATCCATTTTATCTAATCAATGTACTTCAAATCACATATCACTTGCATTCACAAGAACAACTGTCCAAGATCCCAAATTCTATCATTCAATTCTATTAGTACCGCTGCACATTTTCTTCAAATTCAGATTCATTTACGATGGCAGTAACACAAATTTGTATTAGGTTATGGACTGTGGCAATTACAGAAATGTGTATCAGCTGATATGCAAAAGGGGGAAAGCTAGTTTTTCTCTAGAGACTTAGTATATAAGTCTTCACCATCTCTGATTAGTTGTATCTTTTGTATGCTAATTACAATCCTGAAGTATTGACATCATCTTCACAATTATATATACATATTCTAGTGTATAAGACGATTTTATCATAACCAACCCAAACTACTATAGAAATATCCCCGCTGTTTCTAGAATAATATGCTGCTAATCAGAAGATAAATGAACTACTATACAAACAATTTAATAAAAATTAAGTATGAGCTTTTTTGTTCAACAAAAAAAAAATACACATTAAATTTTTGAAGGCCCACGGGCTGGCCCTAACCCATAGGGCTTTTGGCCCATGTTGCCCAATATCATTGTGGGCTTTTTGGCCTTGCGGACTTTTTGGCCCTAACCCACATGGGCTAGGGTTAAATAGGCTGGGCCGGGCCATTTTGACAGCTCTAGATTTTACGAAGGATAGGAACATGCTGGGGGAAATAATATACTTATTTTCCTCTCAAATTGTGACCCAATTACTTCGGTCATAGTGTTTTGTACTATACTAAGTTCTTTATTACAAGGATGGTAGCTAATAAAAGAATGAAATGTTTTTTTTTTTTTTATAACAAAAAATTTAAGCAGGTTAGACACTGGTATCCTTCTAAGGTCAGGGAAGACCTCCCAAATTCTTTAAAGATTTTTAGGAGGGATTATATATCACCTATTGACAAAGTTCTCACATCGGCCAGCGAGTTTGAATTCACACCCTTGTGGGATATGGATCAATCTTTTAGCCAACTGTGCCCACCTATATCGGCAAGGAATGAAATGCTACTTATTAAGCAACTGTGCAAAACTAACACCTATAAATTTAATACTGGATTTATTTTTCAAATACACTCAAAATGAAAGCTGTTGTGTGAGATATGTAGGGCCCGTTTAGAGGAGCTTTTTTTTCTTCAAAAGATGCTTTTTTCAAGTAAAAAAGCACTTTTCGTTTTTAGTTCGTTTGGATGTCTGCTTTTAAAAAAAGGAGAAGTCACAAAAAAAGCCAAAAACTTACTTTTTTCAGAAGTTAAAAATTTTAACTTCTAAAAAAAGCTGAAGTCAAAGGTCAAATATTTTTTGCAAAAACTAAATATTTTTATAAAAATATAAATAACTTTAACTTTTATAAAAAGTACTTTTAAAATAAGGAAGTGATAAAAGTTACTTTTAAAAAAAGCCGAAACAAACGACCTCGTAATGTGTTACTTGAAAGAACTTTTATTTTTCCTTATTTTCATCAGCTCCTTATTTTAGGTTATTTCATTTATTTTAAATTTGAATTTTGTATATATTGAGTTTCGTTTGATCCGTTAAAGAATAGGGGACAATATAATACAAAAAAAAAAAAAAAATTGTTAGTGTTGACCTATCTTCCTTCACCTTCTCTTTCTCTTTTGCTGTAAAGGGGACTTATTTTATTATTGGGTATATTTAAGAGCACTTTCGAATTGCATATGTGTGGTTGGGATTTTAAGATTTTAAGATTATAATTATATAGCGTTTTAGAGCTGGTTCATTATCTGCATTGTTTTAAGTCTTCGATTTTTGGGCATTTTGTATTTATTTTCAAGTCTTTCTTATCACATTGATAATTTAACACACACAATATCTGACTTTATGAATGGGTAATGAAACATGACCTGAATGTGTAGTATATACTTTGATGGTCTCTAGACTTGCATCCAATTTACTTTATTATTGAATTGGTATAATGTTTTGGGCTTTTGGCTTTCTATTTATGAATTATATAAATCTCTATGAATTAGAATTTTTGTCATGTTTTCAATTTCTAATTATCTCCTGTATACTTTATCGGTCAATATTTGTAATGCTTGTTGGACTGGAACTAAAGGAGGCGTTTGGTTCAGGTTTTTAAATATATGTCCATGCATCTGGCTTCAGGAAAGTACTGGTAGAGAGAAATCAAATATTTTCCTTGCTTTCGTATTTGCATAGCATTTCAAAAAGCCACCTAAAAAATTGAAGTGTTGTCATTGTTGAGAAAGACAACATGGAAGTGGTATTTCGTATTTCACTGGGTAAATGGCAAGTAGGGCAACCAACATCAGACGAAAATACCCTCATATTAGCTTGCTTCTCTTCACTGTCTCCCCCGTCTGAAGCTTTAACTAGCACAAATTTTAGTAGTAGTTCCACCATAGGCTTGTAATTTCTCTTTACTGCTCTGTGTAGAAGACCTATGTCTAACAACGCAAGCTCAACAAAGGTATACTCTCCTGTATCAACAACACCCGCAAAGATAATGTCCAAGAGTTTCTTTATCACAACACACCAATCATGGTCCATGGAGAAGTCAACAAGCCATGTGAACCGATTAAACTCGAAGCGATCTTGGACAGGTGCCATGGGAACTAGTCTAACTTTCATATGATTTCTATGAAGGAGCCAACCCATTTCTTGTATGAAATACAAAGCTTTCTTCCATTAGTCTGGTTTTTATCTGAATGTCATCAGTAGTCTCAACTGCCTCAATGACATTCTCCAGCCTACAGATCTTTGAACAAACCACAAACCACATCGTCGTCGTGCCCAAGTGATTATTGCCGAGCAACGAAAGGAGAGACGGAGAGAATTACAGAGATATGAAAACTTGTTTATTTGACGTTGGTAGAAACGTGCAACACACATTGCATTGATTCTTTACACAACGGTAACTCACTTTCAAAAAAGTAAAAAAGAAGAAGGTATTTTAGTATTTTTAATCAATTTTTTATCAATATTCTACTTTCAACCAAATATACATTCAAAAAATTTAACCAAATTTTTCCAGTAATATTTTGGCGTACCAAACAACTTTTTTTACATTTTTCCTACCAAAATCATTTTCCCACCATATTCCTACTAATTATATTTTCTTGGTAAAAAAAAATTTCTCCTGAACCAAACGCTCTCTATTTAAATTTTATAATTAACTTGGTGTATAGTAAAGCAGAGAGCAATCAAATTTTTTTTTTCATTACTTTAAATTAGCTTGTGCCTCTAGCTAGGGATGTTCACGGAACCAAGTTTGGGAATTTCTGAAACAAAGTTGAATATGTTAGATTCATATCCTATACCAAGTTGATTGAGAGCTCTTTTGTGTTTTCTTTTGCAATCAGTTCTCTAAATTATTGATGCAAATATTCCAGAAATTAAGGCTTGAAGTTGAATTGAATCTCATTGTCTTAATTTTATGTAGTTTTCAACTAATAGTCATTGTGTTTACCTTTTCTTTACTACAATGTACTTATTTGTTTTCTACATGGTTATAATGGATGAAGAATGCACATTTTATTATCTTCTTGCATGGATGATGTATCTCCACATCTTACAAAAAGGGTCCTAACTATTAAAATTGAATAAACCTATTGCTAAATTGAGCCATATGAAGTGAACTAAGATATGCATCATATTTTTGAAACCCTTCACTGCTTTTATAATTATATATATATATATAATTAATTAAATATCATTAATTAGATAAATTAGGTATATGATTAATGCTTAGTTGATTATAATTAAATTTTATTTTTTATTCATAATTAAATGATGAAATAAATAAATAAAAATATCAAAGTCTTGTCAAACGCATTTTTAGTGCAAACAAGCACAATACAAATGGTATCATAGTAAATTTTGTATTATTTTGTCCAATACACATATCAAGTAATATACAAGTACAATACAAAATTGTTTGTATATTGTCCATCAACTACTAAACAACATACAAAATAATTGTTCTAAGTTGTTTTTCTTGTCCTATATCTCAGTGTATATCATTTAACATTAATCAATGAGTTCATTTTTAAAGACATAAAATAAAATAAAATAAAAGTTCATTTTTTTATTCAGCATACTAAAAGAAATTGGAATTGTATCAGCACCAACCTTTAGTTCGTAAGATTGAAGTAATATGTTAAAGTTTAATTTCTTACTAAGCATACAACGAGCAAAATAAAAAAATTAGTGAAAATTAAGTTTCATCGTTTATAAAAAAAGTCGTCGAGCTTTTGTTTCAGATCATTTGAAAATTGGATAAATTAAAGATCAAGCTTGATCAGTTTCATTGATATGCAAAAATTTACGACTTAGTAAAGATTTGAAAGAACAACTTTTATGTTTAGAAGTATTTTTCGAAAACAAAAAAATTAATACCAATGAATTTTGTTCAAATAATGCATTACTTTAAAGAATTATTTAATAAAATATTATAAACAAAAACAAATTATAAAATAATTTCCCACAAAAAACTTGCTGTTTAATTTAATGTTAAAAGTTTGGATGCTCCACGCGAAAAGGAGGTTCCGTATATTCTCGAAATGAACAGATTATTACCATGCAAGAATTAATCTTAAATAAGAAATAATTAATCTGTGCCTAAAAGAATTGAGGCTGGAGAAAATTTAAAGAGCTAGAGACAAAATAGTTGAAAGCAGAAACATAAAAAAGAAAAAGAAAAAAATCATCACATTGTAACATCTTGGCTCCTTCAATTTTCTATACACATTATTTGTTCAATATTGAAAAAGAAAAAGAAACCAAAATTCATTGCTATTCTATTCTATTCTATTCTATTGGTGTTCCATGGTAAAAAAGAATGAGAGTGGATGCAGAATATAATAGTAGAACTAAAAGACTGATCAGGTGTGGGTCACTTGAACAAACAATATATGATAAAGCAACAGAAGGCTTTCAAGAAACACCAAATCAAGATATCGCTAATCTCAGGAAGCGTTAAGGGAGTTGGACGATGCTCTACAAAGAAGAGATCTTGAAAAGCGAAACATACGAAGAAGATGAAGAGTGCCACCTTGAGGCAAGTGCAGTTGCCGTTGGAAGTGCTCCACCCCAGTACTGTGTCTCTGCCATGAGGCATGAACGCCGTCGTCGAGGAAGAGGGAGAGGGGATGATATCTTTGTTATTCAGCGCCGCACCATCGATTATGTTATTCAGTTGTTGCGTTGTTGCTGGCGGCATTGGTAGTGGTGGTGCAGGGTTGGCAGTGGCGGTGGCGGGGATTGTGAGCATTGTGAGGGAGAAGAGGAGAAGGAGAAGGAGGCGAGTGGAATTGATGTTTTCCATCACAGAGAGAAAGAGAGAGAGAGAGAGAGAGAGAGAGAGAGATAGGTTAGAGAAAGAGAGGGTTTGGTTTGTGTTGTTGAGTTTCTTGCTTTAGAAAGAAAGAATGAAGAAGGTGGAGGATTTCTTGGGTTTTATTATTTATTTGGTGTTTTCTTTTCATTTTCTGTTTATATTTCCCGCCATGCATGCATTGTCAACTAATTAAGTCATGTTATTATCTCAAATTGAGAGTGAGGATATTCTAACTACCAAAAATTTTCACTACTAATTTACTATCCATTACATCACAATTGGATTAAAGAGAGAGAATGTTAAAAAGTTTTTGAAGAGAGAGAAAATATTAATCTAATGGTGATTGGATATGTAGTAAGTTAGTAATAGAAAATTTTGATAGTGAGAGTATCTCTCCTCCTCAAATTGGAAGGCCTACTTTTTCAATCACATCATCAACTCATATATATCTTTTTGGCAAAAGATACTCGCCTCTGAATTCAGATAATCACAATAGTATCCAGGACTTTTGGGATTTTTTTTTTTAAATGAAAAAGTTTGAGTGAGAGTAGATATCAGTATCTCATTAGGATCTGAGAAGATCCCTAACCTCTTTGAGAATTTCTTGGAGAGATTATATATCGCCTACAAACAAAGTCCTCACATTTGCAAACGAGGTTCGAATCCATTCTCTTATGGGGTATAGATTAAATTCTTAGCCAACTGTGTCCACTTAAATATTTAATGAAGGACATCTTCCGTCTTTAGGGGGAGAAAACCAGAAGTTTAATGAATCTCGAAAAATTATTTTGAACGAAAAAAAACCAAATAAATTATTTAGGTCCACGTACAAGCATAACTGAACTTGAAGTTCAAAAATATCATTAACTTGCTAACTTTAGCAAGATATATCCTTTGTTTATACAATTTTTGTACAACATGATACTTCTACTTACCATTTTTTATACAATGTAAGCTAAGCATCAAATTTATTAGAGATTGACTAGAAAACAAAATCAATTTTATCATGTTTAAATCTATTTTTTTTATCCAATTTTCAAATCGTAATTCAATTACTATATCTTATTTATTTAATCTTTATATATTGTTAATTTAATAGACATCAAATATATATTTGGGTTATGTTTATCTTATGTTGTAAGAAAATGATTATCTCATGTTATATAAATAAAATTAGAAGTGAGACTCACATGTAAAAGGAGAGAGAAAAAATAGATGTGGGACCTATATCTACTTTGTGTGTGTAGGAAACTTATTTATCTTATGCAACATAAGATAAATATAACCCAATATATTTTTAGGTTGATTGAAAAACAAAATCATTCTACTGGAAAAAAGTCAACTTTATATTGTTTAAGGAATTAACATTTCTCTTCAAATATGAGATGAAGTTATTAACTACAACCCCAAAACGACATTGGAAATAATCATGCAATATATTTTAGTAAAATTCATGTTGCAAGAGGAAAATGAAATTTCTAAAATATTATATATTTTTTTTCTATACTCTAAAATAATGTCATTTTACTTCTTTTATATTTTTTAATATATTTTATAATTTTATATATTTTAAATTAATTCAAATAACATTACTTTTTAATAAAATTAAGGGGAAAATATATACCAACAATACCACGAGAATATTATATGACCAATATCAGTAATTGGTTTTAATAGCAAAAGGACACTCAGGAATGAAATTTAAGTCCCTCCCCTCCACTCTACCAAAAAAAAAAAGTCCCTCCCCTCCATAGCACAGTTAGTATTGAAGCCAGCTCGAGTTCAAATTTGCAACTATATATTTTTTTATATTATATATTGGTTCATCAATTATTCAATTAGTTAGATTCAAGTTGTGCAGGACTAGGCCGCAAAACTTCCTGTACCAAGTTGATGCAGCATTGGCACGTGATAAGGACGCAAGAATGCGCACACGATGCAGCTCAGGTCATCAGGTGAAGCCTCCACAGTGGATGAAGGACTTTGCATGAGGTGGAGCAGTTCCGTAATAGTAGGAAGGTTGTTAAGTAGTTAGAAGGGTGTGACTGTAAGCTTGTATGCATGTAGTAGATATGTGTCATAGTATAAGTAGAGGATCTTATCATTACTGTCATTTTTCATAAAAAGAATATATCAGAAAACGTCCTTGTTCAGTTTCTTTCTCTTTCTCCGCATCATTGGTGCTTTCATTGCTCTTGATCTCGAGAACCATGAGGGTACAAGAAATAGCTGAGCTGCAAAGTACACGTGCTGAGCTTCTTTAACACATTAATCATTCCACCGAAGCTATGGAAATGCGTCTCACTAATTTTTTTAAGATGCGATTCAATGCTATTGATGAGAGGATTCGAGTTCTTCAACCTTTCGCATGCTGATACACATTCACCGGTTGCGAATATGAATTCTCAACCTCACCAAAATGTTCCACAATTGAATGAGCAACGCCTTGCTTTACGATCGGTTAAAATGGAGATTCCTTCCTTTGATGGCAAGAATCCTCATCTATGGATCTTTAAGTGTGAAATGTTTTTCCGGATTCAACAAATTCTGGAAGATCTGAAGATGGAGCTTGCTGGTTTACGAATGGATGGTGCAGCAGCTTCGTGGTTCCAATGGATCCATAATAGTGCAACAGTATTACAGTGGGATGATTTTACCAAAGCTGTTTGTCAGCGTTTTGGTGGCTCAACTTACACAGATCCACGAGGTACACTTTCAAAGCTCTATCAAATTGGCACGTTGGAGGATTTTGTGCGTGAATTTGAGACGTTGATGAACCAGGTACCTAGTTTAATTGATGACTTACTCTTAAGTTTCTTCGTTTCTGGTTTGAATATGGAACTTCGTTGAGTAATTCAGTTACACGAACCTACTACCCTACATCAAGCTATTCAGTTAGCATTCACATATGATGCACATCACCGTGATTTGAAATCCTCATTGACTCCGACTTCAAATCGACGTATAACTCCTAGATATGCGTTGACTTCCTCAACTCAACCTCCTGGTTCTTCAGAAAATCCTACTCTGGCTCTACCTGCACCACATGCATTACCTGTTAAGAAATTGCCTCCAGAAGAGATAAAGAAGAAACGGGAGCTTGGGCTTTGTTTCACTTGTGATGAGAAGTGGTCCTTGGGCCGTAGATGTAAGTCAAAAATGTTACTGTTATTGGGAGAAACGGAGGAAAATGGTGCTGAATACGAAGAGGACATTGTTTGGCAACCACAGGACGCTTCACAGTCCTTACATGAGGTTGTTCTGAATGCGTTGACAATGAACTCTGTGTCCAAGCTATTACAGTTTGCAGCTACTGTAAGGGATAAGGAGGTACACGTGATGGTGGATTCTGGAAGCTCCCATAACTTTGTGCAGAAAGACTTGGCCGTGCAATTGGGCCTTTCTTTTTCCCAATCGCGTAACATGAAGGTGGTGTTGGGCAATAGGGACTTCATGCTATGTAACACTAAATGCTTGGCAGTTTCATTGACCATTCAAGGATTTTCTTTCTGTGTGGATCTTTGGGTCCTTGAATTGAACGAGCTTCAATTAATCCTGGGCATGCCGTGGCTCGAATCCTTGGGTAAGGTGACACATGATTATGTTAACCTTTCGATGGAATTCTTTGCCAACAACAAGAAGGTTCACTTATCAGTTGTTCCCACGCATCAACCCTCTCGTGCAACTTGTTTTTCCTTGTCTTCCACTATGCTAGCACAGGCACAGGTTCCAGCTGATATTTTGGTATTGGAGCCTTTGCTCCCTGCCGCAATTTGGCAGGTCTTGCAGAAGTTTCATACCGTATTTGCAGTTCCTCAGGTGCTACCACCATTCTGTGGCATTGACCATTCAATGCACTTGTTTGAAGGTTCAAAACCTATCTCGGTGAATTCATATCGGTATCCTCACTTTCAAAAAGCTGAGATTGAACGCCAGGTTCAGGAATTATTAGCTGCTGGCTATATCCAACCGAGCAAGAGTCCATATTCTTCTCCAATCTTGTTGGTTAAGAAGAATGACGGGTCCTGGCGTATGTGTATTGACTACAGGGCACTTAACTCAATCACGGTTCGTGATTGCTTTCCAATCCCCACCATTGATGAGTTGCTTGATGAGCTTTGTCACGCGACTGTGTTCTCCAAGCTCGACCTTCATGCGGGTTATCATCAAATCTGTGTCCATGAGCCAGACATCTTCAAGACGGCATTTCGAACCCACGATGGTCACTATGAATTTATAGTGATTCCATTTGGGTTGACGAACGCGCCTTCGACGTTTCAATCGGCCATGAACAGTATCTTTCGTCCCTTTCTTCACAAGTTTATAATTGTTTTTTTGATGACATTCTTGTTTTTAGCAGATCTGTTTCCGATCATGTCGAGCACTTGGAGTTAACCTTGTCTTGTTTACAACGACATCAGTTTTTTGTCAAACTCAGCAAGTGTTCCTTTGCTGCTTCTGAGATTGATTGCCTGGGTCATGTTGTCACTGCTTCGGGTGTTAAAGCTGACCCGAAGAAGGTCACAACATGCTGCAATGGCCTCAGCCTACTTCTGTTAAAGGGTTGCACGCTTTCCTTGGCCTCACTGGCTATTATCGTCGCTTTGTTCGTGGATATGCCACGATTGCTGCACCCTTAACCAATTTGTTATGCTCTGATAAATTTATGTGGTCTGACGAGGCACATGTGGCCTTCTCTTCCCTTAAAGAGGCCATATCTTCCACGCCCATCCTTGCCTTACCGGATTTCTCCTTGCCCTTTGTGGTTGAGTCCGATGCCTCGTCCACTGGTATTGGAGCCGTTTTGCTTCAACAAGGCCAACCCATTTTGTATTTTAGCAGGAAATTGGGTCCTAGGATGGCTGTTGCCAGCACTTATGTTAGAGAACTTTACGCGGTTGTTGAGGCTGTCAAGAAGTGGAGGCCATATCTGTTGGGTTCTCCTTTTGTAATTCGTACTGATCATCAAAGCATTATACTCTCTCAGACCATCCAAACCCCGAAGCAGCATAAATATGTTTCCAAGCTCATGGGGTATTCATTCACAGTGGAGTACAAGCCTGGCCCTTCCAATTTGGTAGCTGATGGCTTATCGCGTCAACATGAACCGGATTTGGTGGCTTCCTGTTTTGTGGCATTGTCTGAACCTTCTTTTGGTATGTTAGAGCAGATTAAGGAGGAAAATAGGCTATCCCCAGAGCTGCTCCAGCTTCATCAACGTCTTTCCCAGGGTCAACATGTTCATTCCTTACTTTCTTGTAAGGATGGCATTTTGTTCCATGGTAAACGTTTCCTTCTCAGCTCTACTTCTGCCCTTAAACCGGTGTTATTACATGAGGCCCATTGTTCGTTGGTTGGGGGCCATGCTGGTTATTTACGTACTTTGTTACGTTTATCTGCAAATTTTTTTTGGCATGATATGAAGTTCGATGTGCGCAGTTTTGTGCGTGATTGTGCTATATGTCAGGAAATCAAGCCTGTGAACACTGCTCCAGCTGGTTTATTACAGCCTCTACCGATTCCAGAAGGGGCCCTTGAAGATTTATCTCTTGATTTCATTGTTGGCCTTCCCTTGTCTCGTGGATTCTCGGTCATTTTGGTGGTTGTTGATCGGCTGACCAAATGTGCACATTTTGGTGCATTGCCCACTAAGTTTACTGCTGTTTTGGCTGCTCAGTTGTTTGTTGATTTGGTCGTCAAACTCCACGAATTTCCTAGATCCCTCATTTCTGATCGCGACAGCATCTTTCTGAGTCGTTTCTGGCAGCACATGTTTGCATTTAGTGGTACTAAGTTGAAAATGAGCTCTGCCTATAATCCGCAAACGGATGGGCAGACTGAGGTTACCAATCGCTACCTTGAGCAGTATTTGCGCGCTTACTGTCATCAGAAGAACACTATATGGTCGCAGCTGCTGTCATGGGTTGAATTGCACTATAATACGGTCGTCCATTCTTCCATCAGTATGTCGCTGTAACACCCCGTGTATACTCGGAATATTAACATTACATTGTATTAAGCGATGCTTAATTAAAAATACGGAATATTCTTTTTCTTTTCAATTATGACGTCATTATCAATTACCAACTTGATTACTTAATCAATTTCATAAATGCCTGTATATAAATTGCAACAAGACATCTACTGAAATACCTCAATATATAAATAAAGTGTGTATCTAAATCACGGCATTACATCACGTAATCCGGACAAGATCCTGATACATTATTACAACTCCAAAAGTCTCAAGACATAATTAAGACATAACAATACTATGTGTCATGGACAATCCCCATGCTCACCAAATAGGCTTAGTCAACAACCAGTCTCAACATAAAACTCTATAAACATAACTGAAGCTATAAGCATATAAACAACATGCATATCAACAAGGCACTAACATACAATAGCTCCATGCATATCAACAAGGCACTAACATACAATAGCTCAACAACATTTTCAAAACATCAAAAGCATGTAACATAGCATGCATATACCATATCCCCCATGGGACATGGTGGAACCACAACATGGCTAAACCAAGGACACGAAAGCTTACCTCTAAGCTAGCTATCCAATGCCACAAGCTCAAAGTCCAATCACAGTAGATCACAATCTGATATGGACCAAATATAAATCAATAAACATGTACCACATGCATACAAATTAAAGACAACGCCTTTTCATTACGTTTTCAAGTCTTAAAGCTTCTAACAAAGCTACAAGCCCTCAATCCCATGATTCTGGCTTAGGCCACTAAATACAGAAGTTCAACTTCATCAAACTAGGGTCCACAAACCCCCAATAGCCTACTGTACACACAACACAACTACTGTTCTGTGAAATCCCAGAATATCCGGATATTCCTCGGGACCATATCCGGATATGCAATATCCGGATATACAGATTCACATATCCGGATATCCAGTATCCGGATATCCCAAAACCACATATCCGGATATTTCATGAAAGAATGCAGTTTCTGCATTTTCGTGAAGATATCCCTTAAAGGTTCCCTTTTTACCGATTTTAAACACCTAATCATGCATTTCTAGGCGTGTTCAACATTACCCAACAACAAGTTATCATCTTTTAGTCATAGATGCATCAAGGTACCATTTTTAAGCCTTAAAACTCAAGTTAAAGGTTGGTACAATATACCAAGGCTCAAAACTCAGAATGGAGATGCTCTTGGAGCTCAACACAACCCCTCAAGTCTGACTCAAGGAAGATGCACGAAAATGGCTTCACAAAGGTTGGTTCTTTAACACAAGAGATCACCACTTGGACCTCCAAAAACCAAAACCAAGCTTTTCCCAAACCCAAACCACCAAGTCAGAACCAAAACTTTCCCACACAGCCCCTTAAACTCAGAAATGAAGTCTCTTTCTCACTTACAAGGATCACTCACACCAAGCCCAAATGTTAAGATGAAGGAACAAGCACCAAAGGTGAATGCTTGCTCAAGAAATGGTGAAGAAGGCAATGGAACAGCATAAGAGGTCAGCCACCAAAGAGAACTCACGCTGGTTTTCTGTTATCTAGGGTTGTGAGCCCTTAAATAAGTATAAATAGCCAACTAACACTTAAACACACAATATTAACTTTAATTGCTACGCTTAGCATTTTAATCCCAAACTTTGGATTCTGAAACTACACATTTTTCCAAGAATTATCATATTTTTATTATATTTTTCTGAGCACCTTTCCGGTACGCGCTTTTCATAGCCAGTACCGGTTTCTAGCACCAGTTCTCATTATTTGGACTTGAAACTCGTTTTACAAGTCCTACATATTATTCTAGTAATTATCATGCACTTACTTTAATTTTCCGGGATACTTTTTCGGTACGCATTTATACCGACTAGCAGAACCGGTATCTGCATTTTTCTTCCGAAAAGTGACTTTTAGCATTCTTAATCACTTAACATAATTATTAAAGCCTCTTAATAATTATTACGGTCAATTATGGAATCATTTCCTAATTTTTCATAATTAATTAATTAAATACCTTAATTAACGGTGCAGGTTCTTACATTCACCCCACCTTTTTAGGATTTTGACCTCAAAATCAGAAACATACCTGGACGAAACTCGGGGTACTTCCGGAGAAGCTCGTCCTCACGCTCCCAAGTACACTCCTCGGGAGTTCTTCCGGTCCACTGCACCTTGACCATTGGAATGATCTTGCTCCTCAGCTGCTTCTCGCCACGATCGAGAATTCTGAGTGGTCCGACGGGAGTCTTCAGGTTCTCCTGAATCTCCACATCATCCGGTTGCACCACGTGCGATGGATCTGCTATGTACTTCCGAAGCTGAGACACGTGAAACACGTCGTGGATGTTAGCCAGGTTCGGAGGCAAGGCAAGCCGGTAGGCAACGGGTCCTACTCTCCCAAGGATCTGGTATAGCCCAATATATCGCAGGCTCAGCTTCCTCACTCCGAGTGCCCGACCAACACCGGTGACAGGTGAAAGTCTCACAAACACGTGCTCACCCTCACTGAACTCCAGCGGACGATGCTTGACATCATATTAGCTCTTCTGGCGATTCTGCGCCTGCTTCAACTTTTCACGGATCATCTGGATCTGCAAGGTGGTATCTTGGACAAAATCCAAGCCAAAAAGCTCATTGTCCCCAACCTCAGACCAACAAGTAGGAGTTCGACACCTCCTACCATACAGTGCTTCGTAGGGCGCCATGCCCAGGCTAGCATGAAAGCTGTTGTTGTAAGAAAACTCAACCAACGGAAGGTACCTATCCCATACCGAGCCCTGCTCCAACATGCAAGCTCGCAACATGTCCTCCAAGGTCTGGATGGTCCTCTCAGTCTGTCCATCAGTCTGAGGGTGATAGGCGGTACTCAATCTCAACTGCGTACCAAAAGCCTCATGCAGCACCTCCCAGAACCGAGAAGTGAACTTCGGGTCCCTATCACTAATGATACTCTCGGGCACCCCGTGAAGCCTCACAATCTCGCGGACATAAAGCTTGGCCAACTGCTCTGTAGTGAAGCTCACCTTCACTAGAAGAAAATGGGCAGACTTCGTCAGTCTGTCCACAATGACCCAAATAAGTCACAACCCGCCTGAGTCTTCGGCAATCCCACCACGAAGTCCATGGAAATACCTTCCCACTTCCACTGTGGTACTTCAAGAGGTTGAAGTTCACCAGACGGTCTCTGATGCTCAATCTTCACCTTCTGGCAAACCAAACACTTGGACACAAAGATAACAACATCTTTCTTCATGCCCGGCCACCAGAAGTTCTTCTTCAAGTCTTGATACATCTTAGTAGCACCAGGGTGGATAGAAAACTGACCCTTATGGCCTTCGGCCATAACCTCTTCTGTCAACGGGCCTCGAGGTACCACAATCCTCTGCTGAAACAAAAGCAATCCATCATCATTCCAAGACACACCGTCTTGGTTCTTCACATAATCCAGATACTCTCTCTGAACTTGTGCCTCTTTAATCTTTTCTAGCAGCTCGTTCACAACATCGGACGCTTCCAACCCGAGAAGTACACTCTCACACCGAGCGGTCACTGCCAAGTTTCGGAACTTCTCAACCAAATCAAAGTTACCAAGTAACAAACTGGATGAACTACTGGATTTCCGACTCAAAGCATCAGCTACCACATTGGCCTTGCCAGGATGATACCTTAGCTCAAAGTCGTAGTCCTTTATGAACTCCATCCATCTCCTCTGCCTCATGTTCAACTCCTTCTGGTCGAACAGGTACTTCAAACTCTTGTGGTCACTGAACACCACAAACCTCAAACCAAAAAGATAATGCCTCCAAATCTTGAAAGCAAACACAATAGCAACCAACTCCAAGTCATGAGTGGGGTAGTTCTCCTCATGAGGTTTCAACTACCTCGAAGCATAGGCACTCACTTTGCCCAACTACATCAACACACAACCTAGCCTCTTCCCAGAGGCGTCGGTGTAAAGCTCAATCTCAAGCGCAGGATCAGGAAGGACCAACACAGGAGCAGTAGTCAGTTTCTCCTTCAACTCCTGAAAACAGACCTCACACTCGTGAGTCCACACAAATGGAGTTTCCTTCCGAGTAAGGCGAGTCAATGGCAAAACCATGGTGGAGAATCCCTTGATGAACCTCCGATAGTAACCTGCCAAACCCAGAAAGCTCCTCACTTCCGTAACTGTCTTGGGTCTCTCCCAGTCTAGCACGGCCTCAATCTTGTTCGGATCCACTGCAACTCCCTCAGCAGAAATAACATGCCCAAGAAACTTCACGGACTTGAGCCAAAACTCACACTTGGAAGGCTTCGCATACAACTTCTTCTCCTTCAGCACTTGCAGAACAGTTCTCAAATGCTCCACATGCTCTTCCTCCGTCTTGGAGTAAATCAAAATATCGTCAATGAAGACGATCACAAACTGATCCAGGTACGGCTGGAAAATCCGGTTAATGTAATCCATGTACACAGCAGGTGCATTGGTGAGACCGAACGGAATCACCAAGTACTCAAAATGACCATATCTCGAGCGAAATGCGGTCTTCGGGACATCCTCCGCCTTCACCCGAATCTGATGGTATCCGGATCGGAGATCAATCTTGGAATACACACAAGCACCCCTGAGCTGATCCAACAGATCATCAATCCGAGGAAGGGGATACTTGTTCTTGATTGTCACCTTGTTCAACTGCCTGTAGTCGGTGCACAATCGCATTGTCCCGTCCTTCTTCTTCACAAAGATAACCGGTGCTCCCCAAGGAGACACACTCGGTCTAATAAAATCTTTCGCTGAAAGATCCTCAATATGCTTCTTCAGCTCTGCCAACTCCGGTGGCGACATCCGGTATGGAGCTAAAGAAATCGGCCCCACACCCGGCAACAGATCAATGGAGAACTCTATCTCCCTCTGTGGCAGAAACTCAGGAATCTCCTCAGGAAACACCTCGAGGAATTCCCTCACCACAGGAATGCCGGTGATGTCCTCCTGTGTACCACTCACCAAACCTCCCAACATGACATAACCAAATGCCCCTGCTCTCAAGGCTCTCTTAGCCTGCAGCAATGAAATGCACGGCGAGGAACTGGCTGTGGAATCACACGGGGACAACACTACACGCTTGACACAACAATCAATCATCACATAATTTCTGGACAGCCAATCCATGCCTAGAATAACCTCCAAGTTGGCCATCGGCAACCCTATCAGATCTACCGAGAACTCACGGCCGTCCCACTGAAACGCCACATCGCGATGAGCAGTGGTAGCATCACATCTTTCTCCGGTGGCGATGGTCACCCGCATCGGTGGAGAAAGCACATCACTGGGCAACTCAAGCCCCACAGCAATCGGGGTAGCAACAAAAGAATGCGTAGCCCCAGAGTCAAACAACCATTCAACAGCTGATGTACCAATCGTAACAGTACCTCTGACAAGGTTCGGAGCTCTATCCGACTGCTGACGATCCAGAGTATAAACTTTCCCAGAAGATGGTGGCACTGCCGGTGCCGAAGTAGGTGGAAGGGGAACCATCTGAAGTGGCACTGCCTGCACTGCAGTAGCCCTCGCCGTCACTGATGGACAGTCTCTGGAGAAATGGCCCTCCTTGCCACATTGAAAGCAAATCAACTGGCCGGTAGAGCACGACCCAAAATGAGTCTTCCCGCATCCCGAACACCTGGGAGCAGGAGGTCTCGCTGCACTCCCCTGAGCAGCAGTCCTCTTGAACTGACTCGGCTCCTGCCGAGCTGCCAACTGTTTACCCTTGCCCTTGTTCCCAAACTTCCTGTCTCGCCAAGAATTGGAACTACCAGCTGCAACCTTCGTCGCCTCAGCAACCTTGGCCTTCTTGGCCTTACTCAAGCTGTAGTAATCTTCAATATCACGACACTGCTGAACCAGTGTCCCAAAATCTCTAGAAGCAGAACCAACTAGGTAACCAGCAATATCCTCACTAAGTCCCCCGCGGAACTTAGCAGCCAGAAATGTAGGAGTAGGCCTCGCCATCCTGAAGTGTGCAAACTTCACCAACTGGTTGAACTTGGCCAGGTACTCGTCCACAGACAACGAGCCCTGAACCAATCTGTCAAACTCTCCTTGTTGCCTCCCCTGAGCGTCATATGGAAAGTACTGACCCAAGAAGAAATCCTCGAACATAGGCCAAGTCATCACATGACCCTGCATCTCGTAGACATGAGCAAGGTTTGTCCACCACTCATGGGCATCGCCCTCCAGCATGTAAGTAGCGAACATCAACTTCTGCGGATCTGTGCACTGCATGACCCGAAATATCTTATCCAACGCCTGAAGCCAACGTGTAGCAGCAACAGGATCAAAGGATCCATCAAAGGCAGGTGGCTTATGCTTACGGAAAGCATTCAGCCGGCGATCGATCTCATCACGACCCTCAACAAAAATAGGGACGGTCTGCATGGCCCCCGTAAGATGACTGCCATCTCCCATCTGACTCTGAGAGTCATCCTGCAGACTGGGTGGAGGTGGTGGTGGTGGTGGCGGTGGAGGTGGTGGCAGAGGGGCATGACCAACATCAGGGTCATTCCTTATCTCCTCCAACATGACTCTAAACATCGTCATGTTCGCCAGACGGTTGGCCTCCAACACGTCCTCAGTGGCCTTCCTGTTCGCCTCTCTGACGGCGTCCAGCATGGCCTGATTTGCCATTCTCATGGCCTCCTGGTCGGCTAGTCGGGCCGCCTGCATCTCAGCTAATGCAACCAGGACAGGATCGGGCCGATCCTCCGAAATCTCGCGGTTTCTCCCGGGTCTTACCATGACTCTGCACAAGTTACACAATTTATGAGTTGATCAGGCCCACGCAATGTGGTCACATATGCGTTATCATAATAATACTCGACGGAGCAAACACACAAAACAGACACAACCAAACATCCTAATCATTGCAATACATACAGGCTTTTCCCTTGAACTGTTGCTCTGATACCATAAAATGTAACACCCCGTGTATACTCGGAATATTAACATTACATCGTATTAAGCGGTGCTTAATTAAAAATGCGGAATATTCTTTTTCTTTTCAATTATGACGTCATTATCAATTACCAACTTGATTACTTAATCAATTTCATAAATATCGCCTGTATGTATATTGCAACAAGACATTTACTGAAATACCTCAATATATAAATAAAGTGTGTATCTAAATCACGGCATTACATCTCGTAATCCGGACAAGATCCTGATACATTATTACAACTCCAAAAGTCTCAAGACATAACAATACTATGTGTCATGGACTATCCCCATGCTCACCAAATAGGCATAGTTAACAACCAGTCTCAATATAAAACTCCATAAACATAACTGAAGCTATAAGCATATAAACAACATGCAAATCCAGCATCCAATCATGGAAGCATAATATAACAACAATCTAATTCAGCTCCAGCCTCCTGCCGTCTGAGGTCTCAACATTACCTGACCCTGAAATAAGCATTCCCCAAACGTGGGGTGAGATCTCTAAACAAGAAATCTCAGTAAGACAAGGGGTCCTCAAGGATCTTCCACCCCAAGCTCACTTACATGTGCAATATAAGTTCTAAAAGCATTTATATCATTATCAGTTCCAAAACTATGTAGTGCAACAGATATCTATGGCATGTGTGTAATCACTATCTACTGGCCAGAGAAATGTAGGAATACGTCTATTCCCTACATGTAGTACAAGGAACACCGCTTGCACCTCACCCACAGCCTCACCCTCTTGTATGTTCTACATACTCAGGCTTACCGTATATGTGGAACACCTCCATGCATATCAACAAGGCACTAACATACAATAGCTCAACAGCATTTCCAAAACATCAAAAGCATGTAACATAGCATGCATATACCATATCCCCCATGGGACATGGTGGAACAACAACATGGCTAAACCGAGGACACGAAAGCTTACCTCTAAGCTAGCTATCCAATGCCACAAGCTCAAAGTCCAATCACAGTAGATCACAAGCTGATATGGACCAAATATAAATCAATATACATGTACCACATGCATACAAATTAAAGACAACGCCTTTTCATTATGTTTTCAAGTCTTAAAGCTTCTAACAAAGCTACAAGCCCTCAATCCCATGATTCTGGCTTAGGCCACTAAATACAGAAGTTCAACTTCATCAAACTAGGGTCCACAAACCCCCCAATAGCCTACTGTACACACAACACAGCTACTGTTCTGCGAAATCCCAGAATATCCGGATATTCCTCGGGACCATATCCGGTTATGCAATATCCGGATATCTCACTGTCCATATCCGGATATGCAATATCCGGATATACAGATTCACATATCCGGATATCCAGTATCCGGATATCCCAAAACCATATATCCGGATATCCAATACCCGGATATCTGTTCGACAAATATCCGGCTATTTCATGACAGAATGCAGTTTCTGCATTTTCGTGAAGATATCCCTTAAAGGTTCCCTTTTTATCGATTTTAAACACCTAATCATGCATTTCTAGGTGTGTTCAACATTACCCAACAACAAGTTATCATCTTTTAGTCATAGATACATCAAGGTACCATTTTTAAGCCTTAAAACTCAAGTTAAAGGTTGGTACAACATACCAAGGCTCAAAACTCAGAATGGAGATGCTCTTGGAGCTCAACACAGCCCCTCAAGTCTGACTCAAGGAAGATGCACGAAAATGGCTTCACAAAGGTTGGTTCTTTAACACAAGAGATCACCACTTGGACCTCCAAAAACCAAAACCAAGCTTTTCCCAATCCCAAACCACCAAGCTTTTCAACGTAACTGTATATCTTCTAAGTTTTAAAATCAAATTATGTAACTTAAACTATTTGTTTATGCTTGTAAAATATTCTACATAACTAATTGAACTCAAATTAAACGTGTCGATCTTGAAAACCAAATACTCAAGCTCAGTATGATTATATAATCAAGTGTTTAAAATATTGCAACAAGTTATTGCTACACTTCTTATTCGAGCTGAACCTGCATCTGTTAAGCTTTCAATTTTTCCCTTGCACTAACAGCAGCTCAACGATAAAAGCTTAATCAGGGTTCTTTTGCAACTGGTTATGCTAAAACCAATCCAATTCTGGTCACCAAAGAGAAAAGCATCAATCACAGAGACACCTCAAGCATTTATATCCATCAGTTTGAATAATTAATCCAATCGAGCAAAAGACAAATTATAGAGAACTGTCAATCTTAAAAATAAACAGAAATTTTACACATACGATTTATGCAATGAATATAATGTTTTTGCAACAACTCTCCTCTTTTATCCATGCTTGAGATCAGCTATGTAAAATTTTGCAACAAAGCACAACACAGGAAGAGTTTCAAATAAAATACTTTTGAGTTACAAGATTCCCATTCATTGCCTTCTTCAACTTCGTCTAATTAGCTTCCAAGTGCTTAGACTATTAGTCCAAAACTAGCTTGATAATAAAATTTTAAATTATGATCTTATTGAGCTTGGTATAAATTTCCTCAACTCACTGAGTAAGTACATTTTAAGGTTATAATTATTTCACAGTCATATTTGCAAAACTAGGGATTTAGTGATGAGACAGAGAGAAACACATTTCAATTATTACCATATTCTGAATTCAAAGGTTTTAATAAATCTCCTACAACAGTTCGTCTTGGACCAGATCTGGAACTATCCTCAGCGGTTTGTGTAGCCATAAATCCTATTTTTTACTCATTGAGATCTGTTGACTTTGTATACCATTCTGCTGTAAATAAAGGGTCTTATTCTATAGATCCATTGTGGTCTTTAAATAATTATATAATAATGGAAACAGCAACCCTAGTTGCCATCTCTATATCTGGTTTACTGGTAAGTTTTACTGGGTATGCCTTATATACTGCTTTTGGGCAACCCTCCCAACAACTAAGAGATCCATTTACCGTTGAGCTAGTGAGGAACAACGGGAAATTCGATCTCCTATAGTTCCATTCCCGTTCTCAACCTATGAAGATACGAAGGCTTTTTCCTCGGGACAAAGATTTTGATACATACCTCTTCTAGTTGATCTATGCCATACTTTATTCTTGTAAGATTATACACACTAGCTAACAGTCCTCCCGGTGATACATCATAGGCACATTGAGAACGTAGATAATTGTAACCATATACATACAAAATGACAGCAATGGAATGCCAATCTTCGGGCTTTATTTGTAAGGTTTCTATTCCGCGGTAACCGTATTCTGAAACACGGAAAAAAATCATTGGCTTATCAAATTATCTATCGAGCTATGAAAAAGATTCAACAAAATAAAAAAAACAAATCCACTATACGATCTTTATAAGGTTCTTCTTTTGAATGAAATTCAATGGTATCCAGAGAGACCATGTCTTGCACGCCTCCGTTACTTTTTGGGAGGACTACGCCCCATAGAAACTGTCTACCTGAGACTGTCCCTTGGCCCGTAGGTCCTGGCACAAGGTTCAATACATAAGTTGATCCTATAGCTCTATTTTCAATAATATTACAATTACATAAAGACACAAACACAGTTTATCTAGGGTGTACTACTAGTACTATTTAATAGGATAATGCCATAGATGTCATAGCTATGCGGGACTTCTGACATTCAGTCCATTAGTTCTGAAATCAAAACAACAGAGGATATCACACATCCATATTTGGCTCATAACTCGGTTTAATCAGGTGTCCAGAGATAGAAACATTTGTTTAACATATAAATTTTTTTTGGGCTAGAGCATATACTTAGAGTTAAGTCCATTAGCTGTGTTACTTCATCATAAAATCTTAAGTCCTTATGTTAATTTTATGTTTGAACTAAAATCAAAACCTATCACCTTTGAACACAAAAAATTCAAGCTGGGTTCGGTTATGTAATCAAGTCTTCTAAAAATATTGGAACAAGGTATTATTACCACACTTCAAATTCCAGCTGAACCCAGCATTAGTTACCAACAGATTATTACCATGCAAGAATCTCAGAAAGAAACAATTATTATGGAGGAAAATTTAGAGAGAGAAAAAAATTGTCTGTACACATTATTTGTTCAATATTACAAAGAAAGAAAGAAAAAGAGTGGAAGCAAGTAAAATTGTCCAAACTCCAAATACCAATTATTTTCATGGCTATTGGTATGGCTATTATTCAATGGTATATATAAAATGAGTGTATATATGCATAATAACAGAACTTAATAAAGATCTAGATCTAGCCCAACACATCAGAGGCGAATATACAAAACATGGCTTTTGCAGAAGCCCAACATAAAATATTGCAATACTCATGCCACGATGAAGAATTGTTAATAGTTCCAAAGAACAGATCTTTAAAAATGAAAAACATAAAAAGCGCGTAGAAATCCACCATAAGCTCCATGCAGTTCCCAATAGAGGTATCTCCGAACGGCTGCGATGGGTAGGCGGTGGAGTTGAGATCGATGGCTATGGTGGCTCTGGTGATTATGAGAAAGATCGGGAGGAGAAGGAGAAGGGAGCGAGGAAAATTGTTGTTTTCCATCAGAAAGAGATTAGAGAGAAAGAATGAGGGTTTGGTTTGTGTAGTTGAGTTTCTTGCTTTAGAAAGAAAGAAATAAAGGTTTCTTGGGTTTTATTATTTGTGAACAGAGGTTGGGTGTGAATGAATGAATGAGGGTAACTAAGAGGATGAGTTTTCTTTCTTTTTTGTTGCTCTTTCCCGCCATGCATGTCAACTAAGTCATGTTATTATTCTCAATATATATATATATATATATATATATATATATTACTCATTCAAAGAAATCTCCTTAAAAGATGCATGGATTATACTCCAGTCAAAAATGCACCAAAGTGTAGTAGAAATTGCACATTGCCACAAAAGTTTGGCTTATTTGTTTTTATCAAAACCAGAAATGCTAGTCAACAAAAACTGGTCCAAGGACCTAGGGCACACCCAATGCTCTCCAAAAATGGAAAACAAATAATTTCATAAAGAAACAGCTACAGATCAATGTTTAAAAGAGAAGAAGAAGATGCAAGAGGATAAACAAAACATAAGTTTTGTGGAGGAGCAAAAAAGTGTTATGGTATAGTTTTGACACAAGACAACATTTCAACTGCTTGATAAACTAATTCCAGGCCCCATTAGGCCATCAATGTGTTTTAGTGTCAGATGTGCTTGGTGCAGTTAAGAAAATTTTTAGTTTTCGTAATTTTCTTTTTCAGTGTATTCAGTGAATTTCTTGGATTAGATATTGGCCAGTAATTTCAGTTGGGTGTAAATTCAAAAAAGAAAGGTAGTTCTGTAACATTCCCGTCTCGAGCCGGTTCAATTAACATACATATGATACAAATAGAAACAGCGGAAGACTTAACTTACGAAAATACGAGCTAACTTTTTTTTTTCTCTTTAATCCTTTTACTCATGACATATCACATTGCATACTTATTCTAATTTAATTCTTATTTGACGGATACGAAAATCGAACAGAGTAACCTCTGTAAATCAGAAAACTGGGGATTTGCAAATCCCATCCTCAAGATACCCTAATAGACAGTTTATACAGTATATACTTTCAGAAGTTCCAGATATCCATATAGGATCATATACCCATCCATGGTTGCATGCATAACTTGGCTCCGTGCCACTACGTCTAACAGCATGCAAATCCAACATGTAAAGATATAACTAAATACTGCATCATAATATAAACATGCCTGAATACATAATTGAACATGCATAAAAACAGAAAACATGTACAAACCATATACAAGCCATATACAAAATAAAGGATCAGACATCATGATCCACAAAATAATGGAATACGAAATAACATAAATACACTCCAAAATAACAGTAGCCTACAGCTACTCAAAATCCAGTCCGTCGTAGCACCTCTACTCACGGGTCCTATCCCCTATGTAGCACCGATACAACACGCGACACGTGACACGACACGACACGACACTCCGACACGTCAATCCTAAAAAATTATGGATTTCGACACAAAATATGCTCATAATATTCAAAACTTAAATCATGAAAATCAAACCATTAGAATGAGGATTTCTTACATCAAATCGCTTATCCAAGGTCCAAGGAACAAAGCCTAAGCTTGGCTCCAACTAAAACCACCATTTCTCTCTTGGATGAATAGTAACTCGCACAAGGGGAAGAGGAGAATTTTTTACACAAGCATTTTCAGCCTAAAATATGTGGTGGAATGGATTCATTGGATGATTTCCTATTGATTTCATGTAATGGACTTTCTCATTTGCATGCTTGTGTAGAGAGAAATCAAAGGATCAAGCTTGAAACCCAAACCCCCCTTCCATGGAGATGCTACGGGTGAGAGAGGGAAAAGAGGAAAGAGAGAGCGCAGGAACCAAAAGAAAAATACGAAGGATTCATGGTTTCTAAGTATGAAATAGTTTAAGTTACTTTAACAGGATAACAACTTATATATCAACACACCTCCATTCAATACCAAACTTTACCCAATGGACTATAATATTTTTCTAGTCATATTTCTAACTTTACTTTCACTTTTCGGGTAACTTTGCTTACCCGCATTTTTACCCTTTAACTATCATTTTAACTCCTTTTTCACCAAAGATGACTTTATCTTTTATTTCGAATTATTCTTCAATATTAAATCCACAACTACTAGTGAGGGTTATTATAGACGTCAACTCCACCGCCCCTGTCGTCAAAGCGATCCTCGATTACTCCTTCATCTCCAGCATCATCGGAGACACCTCGAATGGGAAATGCATCGGGATCATGGTGGATTTCTACGCACTGTTTTATATTTCATTGTTAAAGATATGCTCTTTGGAACTGTTGACAGTTCTGTATCATGGGATGAGTATTGCAATATTTTCTGTTGGAGTTCTGCAAAAGCCCTACTTTCTATTTTCGCCCTTAATGTGTTGAGGCAGATCTTTATTAAGTTCTGTTAACATCCATATATATACACTCTCAAGTTTGGACAATTTTGGTTGCTTTTACTTCTGTCTTCTTCTTTTTTCTTCTTTGTAATATTGAACAAATAATGCATATATAGAAAATTCCATAACCCAAGTTTCAATGTCGTAATTCTTTTTTGTTTTGATATGCTTCCCACGTTATTCTACTTCTCTCTCTCCCTCTCTCTGTATTTTCCTCCATCTCCATTCGTTTTGCAACCTATTAGTTGTTTCTTTTTGAGATTCTTGCTTGGTAATAAATGTTGGGTTCAGCTCGAATTTGAAGTGTGGTAATAGTATCTTGCTCAAATGCTTTAGCTGAAACATAGTAGTTATTGCATTGACCTTGTTCAACCAAACATTTGGCTTAGTTACTAACCTGTCTTCATTTTTAAGTATTACAAAATCTACATTTTGGACCTTCCCTTGTCAATTTCAATAACCGAGCCTTTGAGTTGTATTTGTTACCTTACAATTGAGGAATGTAAAATGTATTTTTATGGAGGCATGATATTGCAGCAAAAAGAAAATAGAATGCTATGCTATTAATTTTTTTTAGTGGCAATTTGAATCTCCTTTTCCGAATGATGTAGTTAGATAATTGTATAAGAATAACTATAGCTACATTCCAAAAATAATTTTTGAGTTGGAGGGGATAATATAAGCTATAGATTTGGTATGAGGTTGCCAAATCTAGCTACATGTAAAACTAAATATTTAAGAGCGCCACGAAATGTAGCTTTTGATCCATGATATCATTGTTTTATTTTTTTATACATATGATATCATTGTTTTAAATTTTAAGTTATCTTCCACTGTGAAAACACTTTATTTTTTACTTTTGTTTCATGAAAATATTTATAACAACATCTACCCTATGAAGTGGTACACTTGTGAAATCACTTTTGAATTATCTGCCATAAATTTTGTTTTTTCATATTTATATCCATGTGCTCTAAGTGATTGTGCTGTCACGTTTCTCAAAAGCAAATTACCAATATGCCATGAGGGGCAAAATTTTTGCCAAAATACCACGGTGGCAAATTCGTTATCAGGGACAACGAGTTCAATTGCTATGTGACAAAGCTAGCGAAACTCGCTGTTGGTGGCAGTGAGTACATGGTCAGATCAGTCAACTTATTTTTAGAATATCATAACTTTTGACTTGGGTGTCCAAATCAGATATTTTTTTTGTTGCACGTAACTTTTTGGGATCAACGCGCTGCAAAAATTCTTGCAGGATTATTTGTTAGTGTTGAAAAATGAAAATAAGAATATGAATTAAATAACATTATTCATATAGATAAAATGTGCCAAAAGAGGCACAAAGAGCCTTTTTTTGGAAATTTTTGAGATCTGGGTATTTATTGCTGCATAGATCTCAAAATGATACGTTGAAAAAAAAACATCTAATTCGCACACCCGAGCTATTATAGCATTTTGAAACTTTACAGTAAAACCTCCAAAATTTTGTATCATGTGTCATTACTGTGGCAGTCTAATCTAGAAACCCGCTGCCACTGACAACAAGTTCTTGGTTGTTTGACATGTATACCTGGTGTAAAGATCGTTGATCTCTAAACTCACTGCCTCTAATATCAAGTTTGGTCATTTTAAACCTGACAGCAAGTTTGTGACCATGGACAAAATTTCTAGCCCCATAACATCCTGGTACATATTTTTGTAAAACGTATCAACATGGTCAATATTCTTAATAGTAGTTAAACTCAAAGAAGTGTGCAGGAGAAATTCTTATACATTTGGAGAGTATTAAATTGATCCACTAAAAATATAACAGATTACTTAAAATGTTTTTGTGCAATCAGATTAAATTTATTTAAGTTATAAATAAACTTTTAGATAAAATTTATAGTTAAGTATTGGTCTCATAGACAGTGGCGGAGCCGGGCTCCAATTTGAGCCCGTGCCAAAAAATTATATGTGTATTTATTTTTCTTAATTTTAGTTAATTCATATCATAATATAATTTAAATTAAATATAGAGCACCTGAGTAGGCAATACTAAGAAGAGTTATAATTTTATTAAATTTTTAATTTTACTATATATATATATATATATATATATATATATATATATATATATATATATATATATATATAAGTGAAAATTAGACACGTAACATAATACAACTTACTCAAATCTTTTATAAAAAATATTTTAAGTTTTAGATAGGGCCAAATTACAAATTGTAACCCGGGCCAAGTTATAATTTTAACCCGGGTCAAATTATAATTAATTATATAATTATATATAATAAGTACAAATTGTTAAAATTTAGCGCAAACCAAAGCCACCCCTAGAATACACGTGGCTCCACCACTGTTCATAGAAGTGGCAATATGGGTTGAATTCGATAACTCTTTCACCAGAGTCAAGGATTTCTTCTTCAGCCTTTTTTTTGTTGACCCTGAAAGTGGGGCAAGTCGGATCGAGTTATACTAGTCGAAGAAGCATTACGAGTACGAGGTTCCCGCCGGCCATTATTCTTTTGGCTATGAAACTTTATCTTCATAGAAGAAATGGGTTGTTAAATGGTTTGAGGATCTTAAGAAACCTTTGGCGTGATAGCCGACGAAGAAGGTGTTCTTGAATTTTGTTTTTTTAAAAAAAGAAAGGCACTTTTTAAAATATAATAATTAGTCAAAAAATCATTTGTTAAACTTGTGATAAAATTTATGTATGCATAAAACTATATATTTTCTTTTATTTTTTATTTTCTTTGAGAAGGTTATACTTATCACTTCTTACAACTATTTTAGTAACCATTAAATAGTGATGATTAAAACATAACAGAAAGAGAAAGATGAAAGATAGAGTGGGGGAATAAGTGATTGAAGAGAGAGAAAAAAATTAATATCAAATAACATTCGTTAATTTAATTTCATCCAACGATTATAAGAGGGGCAATAAGAGGTGATAAGCTGAGTTAGTGATAATTATAACTTCTTCCAATTTTGAAATCAAAAGTTATAACCTATATTTTTGCTTTAAAATTCATGTCGGAGTTTAAAGGAACCAAATCCATATATTTTAATGGTACGAGCAAGTTTGTTAACCAATTAGCTTTGAAGAACAAAATTGGCTAGTAATTTTGCTAACAAAATTGACAAATGGTCGTTTCTGGCCACCCTCTAGCAATATTGTTTAAAAATAAAATAAAATAATTTACGCAATTAGATTGCAAAGAGAAATAGGAAAGAAAATTAAATCAATTATTAAAAGCATTTCACGTAGTAAAAATGTTATACATCAAAAAGTCATAATAGCTAGTAAGTAATAACGTTTACTATAGCACAATGTGTACTGAAGAGGAAATGTTTATCCATAGTCAATAGTACAACAAAGACATCACACAATCATAAATTTATAATGCATTAAAAGTACAATAATAATTGTCTTTTTTTTTTATAACATTAAGGGGCGAAGCCCCAAACAATAATAATTGTCTTTAGCAAGTGGTAGAAACTTTCCAATTATTTTTCGCTCATGGAATAAGATGATCGATGACTTGTTGGAATATGCAGTACATGAAGCAAAGATGTAGATAAGAGGAATTAGGATGTCAATGTATCGTGTGGTAGTCGTTCTGCCAAATAGATATGCATGTGTCCCATAGCTCCAGTGAGATAGCCGCTTTCGTATCTGGCTTCTAGTGTCAAAATTTCACCATCCTTAATCGTGATAGAACCTGGTTTTGGATAACAAACAGACCTTCCAATAGCATAACCTTTCTCATTTCCAGCTTCATTTCCCGTTCCATATTTTGCTATTGAGGTACATAGAGTTCTTCCGTCCTATATTAATAGAAAGTATGAATTTTATTATTAAAGATGCATTGCAATATATATATATATATATATATATATATATATATATATAAATTTCAGTTCTCAAAATGATATATATTATTTAAATTACAAAGAATGATGGGAAATACTTAAGATATCTGTACCTCTCCATATAGAGTTGCGTTAATACCACCTGAATGCAGATGAGCCGTTCCATAAATGAGATAACCACCTTTTTGCATTGGGATTTTTGTTTTCTGGACATGAGGAGAGTCCTTGCTACCATTTGCCGGAATAGTAAATTCTACCTATAACAAATTAATAAATCTTTAATCCTCACTTACTCCAAACAAATTAATAGATTGAAAAGTGTAATTATAAAGTGCATTGAATAACAAACATATTTACCTGACACTCGTGGAATGAAGTTGAACCATTGGATTTGATTTTATCGGTCGAATCAAGTACATAAAAATTAACAGGAATTTGGCTTTCATCCCAGTCAACCCATCTTATTTTGTATCTTAGGGCAAGCTTTCTCTTTGGGCCTTCAAAACCATATCTCAATTTGCATTTTAAGTTGTCTTGGCAACATAGGAGTCCTCCTTTATAATCGGGGGTCAGTGGCTCACCATAAATGCCTTTTGTGACATTATAAAAGTCTTTAGGGAGATTCATAAGGTCACATCTGCAATCAGTACAACCTTTCCTATCTTGTGTACCACGTGTATCAATGGCCAATATGTTGAATAACCATCTCTCTTCATACCCATATGGAATTTCTGCAGGGTTATGTAGTTCTACTGCAAAAGGGTCTGGAAGGTTTGAGGTTGTTCCTCGTGATTCAACTCCTAAGCCCCAGTAAAGTGGAAGAATAAAGTCGTGGCACATGCCTTGATTCCTCTTGAAAATGAAACCATCATAATTCTTGGGAGGAACCTTAGAGCCGCCGCGCATGCTAGCAACAGTAACATTTTCAATGTATCTTATAGCAAACCAATGGTGAAGGTATGTGTCATACAAAGGTACAGAGTTCCCATCTTCATCAATTAGTTCAGCATCAAAACTCTTGACTCCAATGTGACCTTTCGGGAATTCAATATCCCAAAAACTTTTCCCCGCAACTAGTCCTGGCTCCGTTTCAAACATTTCAGACACAAAAGTAGCTGACTTTATAGGACTTTCGGGGTCCTCATGGGATGACTTGTCTCCGTTGTCAGATTTTGGAAACTCAAAATTTAACAAATTTTTCCCTTGTAATGAATTTAAATCATTTATCCCTTGGAATGAGTATGTTTTGCTTGATAGTAACACTAGTATTGATAATGAAAGTATCAACGATTTAGAGATAAACTTCGTGTTAACCTATTAGAAAAACCGTCATTATTAATCACATGATTAGTTATGAATAATGTTTGTACGTAACGTTATTCTTTCGTGCACACAAACATATGCTAAAAAAGTAGGCACATTAAGTAAGATTGAAGAAGACAAAATAAGTGTTAAAATTTGGAAGGAAGAAAAAGCATACCAGATGATCAGAAGAACTTGAGTAAATGATCATGGTGGAGATTTGGTCTTTGCCGGAAGTATGATCAATTTTATTTTTGAATGCTTATGGAGTTGTTGTTTATTGCTTTTATAGTATAAGATTTTGAAATGGAAAAGCTGGCGTAACGTAATGCCAATTCAACACAAACTTAAAATGCTTGTTTCTGTTGGGCGTCTAACTGTTCGCTACAAGAAAACCGGAATTTGCCAGCAAAAATTTCGAGGCAATTTGAATAGCCGCTCTTTTAAGTATAATGAATAATGGCACTTATGTAATTGACGATCTAAATGCCTATTCAACTAGTGCCAAACAATACATCAAGATTTGCTTTTTCTCTCTCTTTAGGATTCCTAAATCATCATTGCTTCTAATTTATTTGGCGCCAACGATTTTGGATGCTGCTCGGCTGCACCATTTTCCTCGCTGAGTCTCTCTCTTTTTCCTCTCTCTCTGCTTCGCATCTTCAGTTTTGTTTTTTTTTTAGGAATTTTCTACTTTGCAAATGTGAATTTTCTTCAGGTTAGTTTTTTATTACTTTCTTTGTTCCCAACATATAACTTTTATTTTCTTTTTTGTTTTGTTATATAGTTGGATTTGAAACCTGATTTCGTTTAGAAATTGTATGTGCGCTTTAGATTTTGCTCTCTTTTTTATTCAATATCTCTAGACACCCAGGGATTTTGAGATAAATTAATGTAGCACATTTTATTTTAAATAAACGGTGTTTGTAAACTTGTGGTAAAGGAGTGGTTAATAAATATATTTTGAATGAACGGATGAGCAAGGAATGGTTGATGAGGCACGAAAAAAAAAAGGTGAGTTCATAAACTTGTTCTAATTTGGATTTGTTTATGAAGTTATTGATGTATTGCTTGTGAACTTACAAGGATTTGTTTATGAAGTTATACATATTTAATTGTTATTATAAATATTTAATGGAAGGGTTTTTAATAAAAGACCAAACCAGAAGCCAATAGCTTTGTAGAATAATTAAATATAATTTCTCATATATAGAAAATTATTGAAATTAACCATGCTATTGAGCAAGTCATCGTTTGATTAGAACTCTGCCTCACTTGTTTTAGCTTGTTAAAAAAGGGAGGAGTTTAGTATTTAAATACATATTTAAACTTTATGTTTAAAATAATTTATGATGAACTTCTGAATATTTAAATACATGGTTAAATTTTAATGAATTTATGAAAAAAGAAAGAAATATCATACATGTTTAAATGCCTTTCCTGTTCAAGGCTATCTATTTGTTCATTTTCACTTGAAAGATTTTGTCCTTTCCACAAGTTCTGCATTTTGTACTCAACAAGTCAATTCATTGCCAATTTTGCCCAAACTCAGTTCAAAGGAGATGAAGAGAGCTTTAGCCAGACAGATCTACTTGTGGCTCTGGGCTCCAACATGGACGCTCATGATGCTGAGGTAAAAGCATAATCATTTGAAAAACTGAATAGTCTCCTTATTTATTAAGTAGATGGTTTTCTTATAAATTTGATGTCGATAATGATAAAAAATCTCAGATTCCTGCGTATTTGTAGAGCCAAATTATGTGTTGGATATTGTTGGTCATTCCTAACCTATTAGGTGTTAAGAGGTTGGTGAAAGAGGGATGAATCTCCTCACAAAGTTATGTGAAAAACTTTAGGATTGAGAATTAATGTAAATATAAGGATATTATGGGTAAAACGTCGGTGGTGAAACTGGCAGTGGTGATTGTGAGCATTGTGAGGAACGGGAAGAGAAGAAGGAGGTGAGTGGAATGATTGTTTTCCATCACAGAGAGATCAGAGAAAGGGGGTTTGGGTTTGTGTTGTTGAGTCTCTTGCTTTATAAAGAGAGAGAGTTGGAGAGAAAGGTGGAGGTTTTCTTGAATTTTATTATTATTTGTGGGGTTTGAGAAAAGAGGTTGGATGAAAGAACCGATGGTTTTTTTCTTTCTTTCTTTCTTTCTTTCTTTCTTGTTTGTTGTTTATCTTTTCTGCCATGCATGTAAACTAAGTAATGTTATTATTCTCAAATTGGAAAGCTTACTTTATCAATCACATCATCAGCTGATATGCATATTTCAGAAGGGTGTCAAAACAGGTTACGAGAAGGGTCTCAAATTATGGAATGCATATTTTGACTCTCCACGTGACTTGAAAAATTTGTATTTGCATTGATTTAAAAAAAAAAATCGTGTTGTGTTCGTGTTAAAAAAAAAATGATCCACAAAAAATTTGTTTTGTTTCGTGTTGTGTCACATGTCAAATTTGTGTCGACCTGTATTTGTTTTAAATTATTTTTTATTTCCATTTTTTTAATTTTTTTCTTGCCAATTACCGTTTTGAACCATTTTTTAATTTTTTTTTGTCAATTACTATTTTGATGCATAATTTGCGTGTTATTCTTGTCGTATCGTGTCAACCTGCAAAAAATTGGTATTGTGTTCATGTTGACATATTCATGTCATATCAAATTTATGTCGTGTCAATCCGTTTTAACACCTCTAGAAAAAGATACTCATGTGTGGTAAATTGGTAATAATCGCAACTGCAGAAAGTTTTTTTATTTTTGTGATGGGTGAAATTATATATAATTTAAATTTTACAATTAATACAAAAAAAATATTTATTTGAATAAAAATATTCATTATATATAAAATCACATAACATGAGTTATTTATCATGCTTAAATTTACTTTATATCTAATTTTTAAATTTTAATTATATTCTTCTTATCTTACTTATTTTTTATGTATTTATATTTAGGTAAATTTATAGAGATTGGCTAGAAACAAAAATTAATTTTATTATATTTACATTTATTTTTTTATCTAATTTTCAAATTCCAATATAATTACTCTTATCTTATTTATTTAATTATTACATATTAATAATTTGATAAACATCAAATAAACATATTCGAGATTGATTAGAAAACAAGGTCAAGTATGCCTGCTAAAACACTATTTGGACAATACTAATATTTGATTTTGCAAAGTGAAGATCCCTATGGCTTCAAGCTTTATTTATATCATGTGATGTTGTATTATGCTCACTGCGTTCATTTCATATGCAAATTTCATTTCTAACATGAAACAAAATAAGAGGTCAACGTGCTAAGATGAAGTTGATTCTGACATATTTAAAGTGACAGAAGAAGTAATTCAATACCACTTTTATTATTTATAAACGAGCTTCTTAAAACCAACTTTAAATAAAGGAAAACACTACTCTTATTTTATGAGGTTATTATCTCATGTTATCTCACTTTGTAATTTCATCCACTTTTTTTTATCCTTTAATGGTGGGCCACACATGGCTTCTCTCTGTAACATAAGAGAATTATTCTCATGTAAAATGAGAATATCATTCTCCTTAAACAAAACCTGGTCTCTTTCTCTTTCTCTCTCTCTCTCTTTATTGCTTTTGTTGTTCTGGATGAACATTAATGGGTATTCTGTATTGTCTGGTTCTTTGTTAAAAGATTTTTCCTTCTTATATATGTTATAATAGACGGTTATTATAGTAGTGAGTAGTTACTGGTATTCTATCATGTGGATCATGGTGGGGTCCTTTACTGCCATTACTGCTCGAGTCTTAAGCACATCCATTAATTCTTATCTGGGTTCCGGGCTTGAACATCATACTTTATCGTTAAGTCCTAACTCAAATGTGGGCTCTATATGGGCTTACCTATGCCGATATTGACAAACCCGGAACATTAAGCCCCACTCGAAGTATGATGCCTACTCTACTCCGAGTTAATAATATAGTTTGCCTTTTTTAATGTTACATATCCTTACTTTATTAATACCCTCGTTAAATGTTTTCTGCCTATTCATCTTACGCTTGCCAACTGTCCTTTTTTTTACTGGTCTCGATTTTCCCAATACGACGCGATTTGACATCTATCAATCATTTGCTTCGAAATTCAAAACGTCAGTTACCTTTTCCACATCCTTTCATCTCCTTCTTTTTTCTATATAACTTCTCTATCTCAAGCTGCTTGAGATAACTTTATCATAACCGTACAAAGATGAATCAACGGTGATAAAGGAAGAGAGAGAAAAATAAAATTATAACTATTCAAAGGTGAATCAATTAATATGAGGAAATGAATAAATAAAATGACGTAGTTTTGGGGTGATCGGAGATAAATATATCTCAAATAACTTGAGAAATATTTTCTCATATATATATATATATATATATATATATATATAAAGAATTTCTCCGGTCAATGGAGATAAGTTATTTCCGGTGAGCCCAAAATGACGTGTTTTGGGGTTGAAATCAATGAGTTTTTGTAATTCTAATATATTACAGGGTTATATTAGTCTTTATCATTATAATTTTTTGATCTTATAATCTCAAAACAATATCATTTTGAGCTCACCGGAGATAACTTTATCTGGAGAAAAATACTTTTCCCTTATATTATATATCGGTTCATTGATTACTCACATAGTTGTATTCAAGTTGAGTAGGAACTTCTCGTACCAAGTTTTCAACGTAACTGTATATCTTCTAAGTTTTAAAATCAAATTATGTAACTTAAACTATTTGTTTATGCTTGTAATATTCTACATAACTAATTGAACTCAAATTAAACGTGTCGATCTTGAACACCAAATATTCAAGCTCGGTATGATTATATAATCAAGTGTTTAAAATATTGCAACAAGTTATTACTACACTTCTTATTCGAGCTGAACCTGCATCTGTTGAGCTTTCAATTTTTCCCTTGCACTAACAGCAGCTCAAGGATAAAAGCTTAATCAGGGTTCTTTTGGAACTGGTTATGCTAAAACCAATCCAATTCTGGTCACCAAAGAGAAAAGCATCAATCATAGAGTAGAGACATCTCAAGCATTTATATCCATCAGTTTGAATAATTAATCCAATGGAGCAAAAGACAAATTACAGAGAACTGTCAATCTTAAAAACAAACAGAAATTTTACACATACGATTTATGCAATGATTATAATGTTTTTGCAACAACTCTCCTCTTTTATCCATGCTTGAGATCAGCTATGTAAAATTTTGCAACAAAGCATAACATAGGAAGAGTTTCAAATAATATACTTCTGAGTTATCAAAATCAAAACATCACAAGATTCCCATTAATTGCCTTCTTCAACTTTCGTCTAAGCTTCCAAGTGCTTAGACTATTAGTCCAAAACTAGCTGGATAATAAAATTTCAAAATATGATCTTATTGAGCTTGGCATAGATTTCCTTAACTCACTGAGTAAGTACATTTTAAGGTTATACTTATTTCACAATCATATTTGAAAAACTAGGAATTTAGTAATGAGACAGAGAGAAAACACATTTAAATTATTACTCAAAATGGTTCAATACATAAGTTGATCCTATATAGCTCTGTTTTTAATAATATTACAACTACATAAAGACACAAACACAGTTTATCTAGCGTGTACTACTAGTAATTAATTACTTAAAGCCATAACAATATCCTATTAACTTAACACCCCTTTTTGGGTAAAAACAGAAATTATAATAAGTGAAACATACAAGAAGGATCTATCCTCCAAGGGGGGGGGGGGGGGGGGGGGGAACTAATAGAAAGCAAAAGCAGAAAGTTCTTTTGAAATAGATTTTAACGATTTTTAATTGTTTCATTGCTCCAAACCTCCAACAAGGATCAAACTCATCAACTTAAAAGCTTAAAAGTTAGTATCTTTATGCTCCACTTTTTATATAGAGTTCCAGTGGTCATCGTCATAATTGGTGGCCCTATGAATAGCTACTGCTAATCTAGCTTTCTAAACAAGTAAAAGCATAAGAAAGCAAATATTCTTACTTAACACACCAACTGTACATATGTCACAGCTAAGCCATATCTATACTACAGCATATGCAACAAGTTGAACATCTGAATTGGTCGTAGACGTGAAATTAACAGAATGAAATAGGAATATTCAGTAGGATAATGCCATAGATGCCATAGCTATGCGGGACTTCTGACATTCAGTCCATTAGTTCTGAAACCAAAACAACCGAGGATATCACACATCCACATTTGGCTCATAACTCGGTTTAATCAGGTGTCCAGAGATAGAAACATTTGTTTAACATATAAAAATATTTTGGGCTTGAGCATATACTTAGAGTTAAGTCCATTAGCTGTGTTACTTCATCATAAAATCTTAAGTCCTTCTGTTAATTTTATGTTTGAACTAAAATCAAAACCTATCACCTTTGAACACAAAAAATTCAAGCTGGGTTCGGTTATGTAATCAAGTCTTCTACAAATATTGGAACAAGGTATTATTACCACACTTCAAATTCCAGCGGAACCCAGCATTTATTACCATGCAACAGATTATTACCATGCAAGAATCTCAGAAAGAAACAATTAATCCGTGCATGGAGGAAAATTTAGAGAGAGAAAAAATAGAAATTTTTTTTTTGTCTGTACACATTATTTGTTCAATATTACAAAGAAAGAAAGAAAAAGAGAGGAAGCAAGTAAAATTGTCCAAACTCCAAATACCAATTATTTTCATGGCTATTGGTATGGCTATTATTCAATGGCATATACAAAATGAGTGTATATATGCATAATAGCGGAACTTAATAAAGATCTAGATCTAGCCCAACACATCAGAGGCGAATATACAAAACAGGGCTTTTGCAGAAGCCCAACAGAAAATATTGCAATACTCATGCCACGATGAAGAACTGTTAATAGTTCCAAAGAACAGATCTTTAAAAATGAAAAACATAAACAGCGCGTAAAAATCCACCATGAGCTCCATGCAGTTCCCAATAGAGGTGTCTCCGAACGGCTGCGATGGGGAGGCGGTGGAGTTGAGATCGATGGCGGTGGTGGCTGTGGTGATTGTGAGAATTGTGAGAAAGATCGGGAGGAGAAGGAGGAGGGAGCGAGGAGAATTGTTGTTTTCCATCAGAAAGAGATTAGAGAGAGAGAGAGAGTGAGGGTTTGGTTTGTGTAGTTGAGTTTCTTGCTTTAGAAAGAAAGAAATAGAGGTTTCTTGAGTTTTATTATTTGTGAACAGAGGTTGGGTGTGAATGAATGAATGAGGGTAACTAAGAGGAAGGGTTTTCTTTCTTTTTTGTTGCTCTTTCCCGCCATGCATGTCAACTAAGACTCCTGCCTGATCTTTTTCCATTTAGTTAGTTTAACATCTTTGATGTCAATCGTTATTGAAGAATTGCTTTCTTGGCTACACATCACTATATTTTTTTTTTTTTTTTAAAACTTATAGTTCTTTCCTGAATCTTCCATAAAGGCCTTCTACCTTACAATTCTAGATTTACCGGAGCTATTACTAGAATATATGTGTACTTTTCATTATTTTTGGCTATTATTTGTTACTGTTATTTGTTACGCACGTCTGCATTCTGTTAGCAGGGTGCCGTCTTTGCTTTCTGTTATTTTTCTCTTTTCTTGGCTGTTATGTAGCTTTTTGTATCTGCTTCGTTCTATCAATGAGAAATATGCATTTTACAGCATTGTCGTTCTTTCTTCTTTTTGGTTTATCATAAGTAATAGCTATTCACGGCACCTAAACAATCACCAATATGGTCCTCTCATTATGTCATTGCTTGAAAATCATTGGAAGCCTTACATACTATGAACCTACAATTCATCTGATTTCCAGACCCTAAGTATCGGGCATTAAATTATTCAATTAATTTTCCATCCCATTTCAATTTGCCTATCACAGCTAAACCACATCTATACTAACATCACATGCAACAAGTTGAACATCTGAATTGGTTGTATGCATGAAATCAACAGAATGAAATAGGAATATTCAGTAGGATAATGCCATATATGGATATGGTGGAAAAAAACAGATATACATACATGGCCTTGCATTTATGGTTCTTTGTAGAGTAGATTCCAGGAACACACATACTGATTTAAGGAAATATGTAACTCTATCCGTGTAATATTACACTTTTCTAGATTCAACTATACTATTTGACTTATGCTGGCTGTGTCAGATATGTAAACATACAGCAATAAAATTAATCAATGGAGAAGTATGAATAGACACTCAACTGCATCTGCATGCACAGCACAATCTAATTACATTACATGACTAGTTAAAAACTTCATTTAAGTCAAAGAAGATAGGATTTACTTCATACTCTACTCACCATTAGAATGCACATTATCTTAATTTTATACAAAACTTGAAACTTACTTCTCAAGTTTTATATAAACACTAGTGGCAGCACGAAACAGATCAAAGGTCATTTGTTCTCATCCATCCTCTTCAAGAATTGTACATGCATCTGTATATAGCTGACTAGCTTCTTCAGAAATGGTATCTTCCAAAGGACTACATAGATACCATTTACACCCTCAATCTATAGCTGCAAAGCAAGATTTCTGTTTCAAGCAAGTGCTTTTGGTTTAAGTTGCCTTCCTAGGTGGAGGTACCCTATGTTTTCTAAACAGGTATCAGATCAAGGGTATAAAAACCAAAGGGTTTCTTAATGCCATTTACTTCTGTGTTGTTACCATGACAAAACTTCATGCCTTCATTGGCAAGGGTCTTGGTGGGATAATTCTTAGGAAATCTTATTGGCTGGAACCATATAAATGGGCTGTAAAGTTGGTCATGCAGAGCTTCTCAAGGAGCTTGAAGCTAACAAAACCAAATACAAATTCAAGCAAGCAAGCAGCATACACCCTTTTGGGACTCGTGATTGTAGGAACTATTTTTACATATTTTTATTGAAAATCTAGAATTTCTGGATGCCTTATATTGTGTTTGTTCCACCTTCACTACCTTGAAACATCAAATTGACAATGGAAAATTGTTTAACAGTTGATAGGAAAATTTTTATAAACGTTACAAATTAAATGAAGTGGACCAAAGAGACAGAGAGATGAAAAATTATGCTTTCAAAGTGAAAACACTTACTGTGGAGAAGCCTCAACTGTCTATGCAGAGAACATCTCACTAAAACATGAATTCTCCAAATGAAAGGGTACATCTCTCTTCCTCACACAAGTATCCTTAACAACTACAAAATCTTGTGTATTTGCATTCTACATTCTACCGCTGAAAATGACTTATACATGTACTCGCTTCCATCTTCGAAAGGATTTTTTTCCCATATTCTTGCCAGATAAAAAGGTTTTCAAAATCTTACTTCGTTTTAATTAGATTTAACATATGTACACTCATTTGCAGGAAATAAATTTGATGCAAGCAATCTTAACAAGACACATACCTAGAGATTTTTAAGAGGGTTCTCCCATGAAGGAACAAACCAGGAATTGGAAGTAGCAGAAAAAGGGAGAAAAAAAAAATTTGGACCATTTCTCGATTTGTGCGTGTCATCCTTGCGCAGGGGCCATGCTAATCTTCTCTGTATCGTTCCAATTTTATCGGATGTCCCCGAAGGGACACTAGTTGCTTGTGGCCTATGCTATATATTCTGACAAGATTGCATACTGTTGAGCGATGTGGGACTTCTTCTGACATTCTGTTTGCAACCAAAACAAGGGAGGATATTTCTCGTCCACATTTCGCTTAAGCTCTTTAACTCGGTCCTTTTGCAGAGAGCAAGAAACCCGCTCTTGAAAGAGGGATCGAAAATCTGATGTGCAGAGTTAGAGACATTTGTTTAACATATAAAATCAATTTGGGCTAGAGCAGATAGTTAGAATTAAGCCCATTACCTATGTTACTTCATCATGAAATCTTAGGACCTTATGTTAATTTTATGTTTGATATTAATTTCCTTAAGCACTTTATATTTCGGATGTTTATAGAAACCATAAGAAAATTCTCAAAATCCTCTCTTCTTCATTTCTCAACTAACGATTAGATTTTATCTAAGTTTATTTATAACATTATAAATTTAATCTGATAGTACAAAAACATTTTTATATAATCTGTTACATTTTTAGTGGATCAATTAACGACTCTCAAAATGTATGAGTTTCTCTTATATATTGCCCACTTCTATGTGTTTTAACTACTTAGTAAATAGTAACCAAGCTTCATGCACCCCAATTTTGAGGTGTAAATAGATACACAAATACCACGTTACTATTACATTTAGAATCGAGCCCATCTTGACTTCAAATTTGCAACTATATATTCTTTTTTTTTAAAAAAAAAAATCAAAGAAAGTAAGTAAAACTGTAATTTTGTTCTGATAAAATATTATATAGAAACTAATTGAACTCAAATTAAACCTATCAATGTTGAACACCAAAAATTCAAGATCTGTTCGATTGAGCAAAGTATTATTATCGGATCTGGATCCTCTCATGTGAAAATTCACATGGCCATATCATGTGAAAAATCATAACCATACAAAGGTGAATTAATGGTAATAATGGAGGAGAGAAAAAATGTTAAAATAGGTAGTTACGAAATCATAACCGTTGATTTAGACGAGAGGATACATTTCCATTTAGACAAGTGAATTATTTACCTTTGTATGATTGCGATCTTCTCACATGATCATATGATGTGTTTTTTTCATACGAGAGGATACATTTCCATTATTATCACACTTCAAATTCAAGCTGAACGGCAATTATAACCAACAGATTATTACCATATTGCAAGAATCTCAAAACGAAACAATTGACCCGTGCCCAAAAGAATGGAGATGGAGGAAAATTTAAAGAAAGAACAAAAAGAAGATAGCTGAAGCATAGCAAAACAAAAAGGAATTATGACATTGTAACTTGGGGTCCTGGAATTTTGTATACGCATTATTTATTCAATATTACAAAGAAAGAAAGAAAGTAGTGAAATGAACCAAAATTGTCCAAAGAGACCAATTATTCTGTTGCTATTGATATGGCTATTATTCTCTGGTATGGTATATACAAAATGTGTGTATATATGCATATTAGTGGAACTTGATAAAGATCTGCTTCAACACATTAAAGGCGAACATACAAAGCACGGCTTTTACAGAACACAAACAAAAAATATCGCAATAATCATCCAACGATAAAGAACTGTAACTGCCAAAAGTTCCAAAGAGCATATCTTTAACAATGAAAAATAAGAACAGCCCGTAGAAATCCAACATCAGCCCGATGCAGTACGCATTTGAGATGTCTCCTACTGCCATGAATGGCGGCGACGGGGAGGGAGTAGGGAGAGGGCGGTCGCCGGAGAGGGAGGAGTAGTCGAGGATCGCTCTGACGCCGGCGACAGAGGCTGTTGAGTTGAGGTCGGTGGTGGTGCTAGCGGTGGTGATTGTGTGCATTGTGAGGAAGAGGAAAAGGAGTAAGAGGCGAGTGAAATGGTTGTTTTCCATCAGAGAGAGAGAGAGAGAGAGAGAGAGAGAGAGAGAGAGAGAGAGAGAGAGAGGGTCACTCTTGTTAGTGTTGTTGAGTTTCTTGCTTTAGAAAAGAATGAGAGGGAAAAGTGGAGACTTCTTGGGTTTAATATTACTTGTGGGGTTTGAGAGCAGAGCTTCAAGGGAAGAAGAGGGAGCATTTTATTTTTCTTTTATTTGTTTTTCTTTTATTTGTTATCCCTTATTATTATATACAAATTATTTATGGAAAAAGATACTCACTTCTGGAAATAATAGAACCTGCATGCAGAGTCAATAATTTTTTTTTGGGTGAAATTATATATTTTAATATTTATTATTAATATAAAAAATTTATTTAGTTACATAAAAATACTCATAATATGTAATCACATGACATAAATGATAACATAATATAATATAGAAAAATATTCCTAAATCAATTGAATTAACTATAAAATAAAATCAATTTTATTGGTCATATATTGATATTAATATTTAAATTAACATCAAATATATTTAAGATTGGCTACAAAGTAAAATAAATATTATTTTGCTTAAATTTAATTTGTATGTAATTTTAATTTTTAATTTTTAATTATATTCTTCTTATCTTATTTATTTATTAATTATATATTGATATTTAGGTAAGTATCAAATCTATAGAGATCGACTAGAAAACAAAATAAATTTATCATGTTTTAATTATTTCTTATCTAACTTTCAAATCTTAAAACAATTATAGCCTGGATAAACTTTTAAAAAAAAGAACCTTTTATACCTTGTTATTTTAGAAAGACATTTTAAACTATTTTGTATTTAGATAAAATATTTAAAAAATACTTTTAACTAAATATATTATTTCGATGTAAAAAATAAAAAAGTATGTTTTATGTATAAAATTACTAAAAGTGACACATGAAAACTAATCTTGGGGCAAAATTTCGTTGTGGGTGTGGTGGTGGCAATAGGGTGGTGGTGATAATGATAGCAGCTACAATGTGGTGGTAGTGATGGCAGAATATGTAATGGTGGTGAAAGCAGTGGAGGTGGTGAGATTAGTTGAGGTTGGGGTTGAGGTTGTGGTGGTGGCAGTAATGACTGTGACAATTGTGGTAGCGGCAATGGCGTATTTTATTCTTCTAATTGCATCCAAAATTTGTTCCTTCATGTTTCTTTGCTTAAAAAAGCAATTGCATCCATTCCTCAAGCACAACCTCTGCCTTCAATATTTCCATAGGATTGGGAGCTTAAATCTAAGTTCAGAGGAGGTATTGCAGTGGCGTTTTCCAACCCAAGGCAGAGTTGAGGTTCTTATTAAACGAAAAATTGGACAGAGTACTCATGCGATAAAGCCATCAATCTCACCGGGTATGAAAATTGGATAATGCAGATGCCCACCTACCTGTGCTAAGAAATTTCATAAGAGAAAATGAGAGGATGTGAAGATCGAACTCGCTATATCGGGGCTCTGATACCGTGTAAAGAACCAATTCAACCCAACAACTTAAATTTTTGGGTTGAATTGGTTCTTTACATGGTATCAGATCCTTGATGTCCCCGGGTTCGATCCTCGCCGCCTCCCATTTTCTTTGTGAAATATTTTAACACAGGTAGGCTAGGTATGATGCATCATCCACCTTTTAATTCCAATGGACTCTCTTGTGAGTGGGGCATGTTAAAGATATATAAAATCATTAATATAGTTTCATCCGACAACTTAAACTTTTGGGTTAATTTAGTTTTTAGTAAAAGGTTTAGGAAGGTGTGTGCAAGGAAAAGTCACCGAGGATTCATTCCTATTGTTGACTAAGCAAAGTTTGTTAGCCACGTGGAGTTGGTTATGAGGTCATGCTGTTTAGCAGGGACAAATCTTTGGTGCGGCTGCTGCATATACATCCTTTTCAAATAAGGATAAAACACTAGGACATAGAGGGAAATAGAAAAAAAAATTAAAGATTGAAATGGAATAAAATTTTCCTTATTTAGAAAGAGGATGTACTAAATTGGATGCAACAGTTGCACCAAAGATTTGTCTATTTAGTATGGACGAGAGGGTATTAGAAAAGTTAGTCTAGACTAGAATCTTGGGAGAGAACTAGAGCCTCTTGAATGCTCTGGGTTGTAGTCACTGTTTTCATTTCCTTTCCATTGTCTTTTTTCTTTTAGCTGTATTTGCTGTTATTTGATACTGTAATCCTTCATTGTCACCGATTGCTATATCAATACAATACAAGTTACTTCAGTTTTTATTCCTGTCAGTTGTCCATAATTTGATTAGATTGTATCATTATACTTACAAAGTACCAGCATATTAGTTTAGAAGACAGGCCCATAAAAACAAAATTTTCCTTTTGAACTCTCTAGTCAAAGGAGTTGACTTAAATACAGAATGTGAAATTAAAATATTCCAAACCATTCACTGGTTATTGGTAGCATTACAGCTGTCAGTTTCCAAGCCCAATCTCTTCAGGAAAGATGCAGCATCTTCAAATCGGTGTGTTACGAAACTGTAATATTTGACTTATGCTGGCTCTGTAGATATGTAAACATACAACAATAAAATTAATCAATGAAGCATGAATAGACACTCAACTGCATGCACAGACACGATCTAACTTTACACGAGCAAAAAATTTCATTCAAGTTATTATAAAACAGTCAAAGAAGATATGATTTACTTCATACTCTACAAACCAGTGAAATGCACTTGTGTTAATATTTTACAAAACTTACTTCTCAAGTTTTATACAAACACTAGTGGCAGCACCGTACAGATCAAAGGTCATTTGTTCTCTTCCATCCTCTTTAAGAATTGTACATGCATCTGTATATAGCTGAATAACTTCTTCAGACATGGTATCTGTTAAGAGTATTAGTATTAATAGTGTAGAAGTCCCACATTGAGTGTGTCTCTTTGTATTCTTCAATTGGTTTGCTATATAATAGCACCAATGTTGTGTAGTTTAATACAACAAGGATTACTATCATTTCCTCTTGTATCTATGATATTCAACATGGTATCTAGAGCCTAACAAGAGGAATCTTAATCCGTTTAATTTAGTTCTATTTTTCCATAATTTCAATATGGTTATAAAGAGATATCACCCTCCTTGAGGGATTCCCGTTGCTATTTCTTTTTCGGGTTTTTCTTAGTATGCTCTGTGACTGCAGCTTAGACTGATCTGTCACATCAGAAAAGAATGATCTTTGGGAAGTTGTTGGGTTGACCACCGTTGTCGTTGACCGACCACCGTTGACCGCGTTGTCCATCGTTGATAGCCGTCTCCGGCGAATTTTCCTGTGACTTTTCCGATGACTTTCCGGCGACTTTTTCGGCGATCCACCACCGTCTCCGACAACTTTTCCGACGACACACCGCCGTCTCCGGCGACTTTTTCGATTCCCCGAAGCTTTGTTTTTCTTTAATCTTCTTTCTTCCCAAGATGGAGTATTTATACTATTCATCATCCATCTTGAGGGGGAGCACTGTCCAAGTTGCTGATGTTATCTCCGCTGATGTTAATTTCGACACCGAAGTTCCTCGTGAGGGGGAGCACTGTCCATGTTGCTGATGGTCATTCCAGCACAATTGTCTTTGCCGATGATAATTTCGGCACTGTTTAGAAGTTCCTCTTGAAGGGGAGCACTGTACATGTTACTGATGGTCATTCCAGCACAATTGTCTTTGCCGATGATAATTTCGGCACTGTTTAGAAGTTCCTCTTGAGGGGGAGCACAGTCCATGTTGCTGATGGTCATTCCAGCATAATTGTCTTTGCCGATGATAATTCCGGCACTGTTTAGAAGTTCCTCTTGAGGGGGAGCACCGTCCATGTTGCTGAAGGTCATTCCAGCACAATTGTCTTTGCCGATGATCATTCCGGAATCTTCCATGTTGATGTTCATTTTGACGCCATTTTTAGCACATTGTTGATTTTTGGTTTCTCATTTAGGAGATTTATTTTGATGTTATGTTACTTGGTCCTTCTTGTAATAAGCTTGTAGCATAGTCAAGGGGATACCACGGCTGCTCACCAACTGTTAAATGAAATGTCTGAGAGGGATCTCGATGCTGATGGCCTGGTCAGCTCAGTTGTCTTTGCCGATGATAATTCCGGCACCATCCATGCTCTGATGTCCATTCCAGCACTGTCTCTTTATCAGCTCTTCAGTCTGATGGTCATTCCAGTTGATTTGTTGTACTTAGTCATTTCATTTCGTTGATGTAGCATTGTTGTTTTTGGTTCCTAATGGGAGTATTATTTATGTATTAAGCTTGTAGCATATGATCTATATGCTACAGTTTGAGGGGGAGTGTTAAGAGTATTAGTGTTAATAGTGTAGAAGTCCCACATTGAGTGTGTCTCTTTGTATTCTTCAATTGGTTTGCTATATAATAGCACCAATGTTGTGTAGTTTAATACAACAAGGATTACTATCATTTCCTCTTGTATCTATGATATTCAACATGGTATCTAGAGCCTAACAAGAGAAATCTTAATCCGTTTAATTTAGTTCTATTTTTCCATAATTTCAATATGATTATAGAGAGATATCACCCTCCTTGAGAGATTCCTGTTGCTATTTCTTTCTCGGATTTTTCTTAGTATGCTCTGTGACTGCAGCTTAGACTGATCTGTCACATCAGAAAAGAATGATCTTTGGGAAGTTGTTGGGTTGACCACCGTTGTCGTTGACCGACCACCGTTGACCGCGTTGTCCACCGTTGATAGCCGTCTCCGGCGACTTTTCCAGTGACTTTTCCGATGACTTTCCGGCGACTTTTTCGACGATCCACCACCGTCACCGACGAATTTTCCGACGACCCACCGCTGTCTCCGGCGACTTTTCCGATTCCGCGAAGCTTTGTTTTTCTTTAATCTTATTTCTTCCCAAGATGGAGTATTTATACTATTCATCATCCATCTTGAGGGGGAGCACTGTCCGAGTTGCTGATGTTTTCTCTGCTGATGTTAATTCTGACACCGAAGTTCCTCTTGAGGGGGAGCACTGTCCATGTTGCTGATGGTCATTCCAGCACAATTGTCTTTGCCGATGATAATTCCGGCACTGTTTAGAAGTTCCTCTTAAGGGGGAGCACTGTCCATGTTGTTGATGGTCATTCCAACACAATTGTCTTTGCCGATGATAATTTCGGCACTGTTTAGAAGTTCCTATTGTGGGGGAGCACTGTCCATGTTGCTGATGGTCATTCCAGCACAATTGTCTTTGCCGATGATAATTTCGGCACTGTTTAGAAGTCCCTCTTGAGGGGGAGCACTGTCCATGTTGCTGATGGTCATTCCAGCACGATTGTCTTTGCCGATGATAATTGCGGCACTGTTTAGAAGTTCTTCTTGAGGGGGAGCACCGTCCATGTTGTTGATGGTCATTCCAGCACAATTGTCTTTGCCGATGATAATTGCGGCACTGTTTAGAAGTTCCTCTTGTGGTGGAGCACTGTCCATGTTGCTGATGGTCATTCCAGCACAATTGTCTTTGCTGATGATAATTCCGGCACTGTTTAGAAGTTCCTCTTGAGGGGGAGCACTGTCCATGTTGCTGATGGTCATTCCAGCACAATTGTCTTTGCCGATGATAATTGCGGCACTGTTTAGAAGTTCTTCTTGAGGGGGAGCACCGTCCATGTTGCTGATGGTCATTCCAGCACAATTGTCTTTGCCGATGATCATTCCGGCATCTTCCATGTTGATGTTCATTTCGACGCCATTTTTAGCACATTGTTGATTTTTGGTTTCTCATTTAGGAGATTTATTTTGATTTTATGTTACTTGGTCTTTCTTGTAATAAGCTTGTAGCATAGTCAAGGGGAAACCACGGCTGCTCACCAACTGTTAAATGAAATGTCTGAGAGGGATCTTGTAACAGCCCCAAACCCTGTAGCATGATATTGTCCGCTTTGCCCTCGGGCTCACAGTTTTGTTTCTTGGGACACCCCACAAAAGGCCTCACACTAGAAGAGGTATCCACACCCTTATAAGGCATGCTTCGTTCCCCTTTCCAACCGATGTGGGACATTACATCCTCCCTCACTGGGAATACAGCGTCCCCGCTGTACACACCGGTCCAGGGCCAGGCTCTGATACCAAATGTAACAGCCCCAAACCCTGTAGCATGATATTGTCCACTTTGCCCTCGTTGGGACACCCCACAAAAGGCCGCACACTCGATGTAATGTCCCACATCGGTTGGAGAGGGGAACGAAACATGCCTTATAAGGGTGTGGATACCTCTTCTAGTGTGAGGCCTTTTGTGGGGTGTCCCAAGAAACAAAATCGTGAGCCCGAGGGCAAAGCGGACAATATCATGCTACAGGGTTTGGGGCTGTTACATTTGGTATCAGAGCCGGGCCCTGGACCGGTGTGTACAGCGGGGACGCTGTATTCCCAGTGGGGGAGGATGTAATGTCCCACATCGGTTGGAGAGGGGAACGAAGCATGCCTTATAAGGGTGTGGATACCTCTTCAAGTGTGAGGCCTTTTGTGGGGTGTCCCAAGAAACAAAACCGTGAGCCCGAGGGCAAAACGGACAATATCATGCTACAGGGTTTGGGGTTGTTACAGATCTTGATGCTGATGTCCTGGTCAGCTCAGTTGTCTTTGCCGATGATAATTCTGGCACCATCCATGCTCTGATGTCCATTCCAGCACTGTTTCTTTATCAGCTCTTCAGACTGATGGTCATTCCAGTTGATTTGTTGTACTTAGTCATTTCATTTCGTTGATGTAGCATTGTTGTTTTTGGTTCCTAATGAGAGTATTATTTATGTATTAAGCTTGTAGCATATGATTTATATGCTACAGCTTGAGGGGGAGTGTTAAGAGTATTAGTGTTAATAGTGTAGAAGTCCCACATTGAGTGTGTCTCTTTGTATTCTTCAATTGGTTGCTATATAATAGCACCAATGTTGTGTAGTTTAATACAACAAGGATTACTATCATTTCCTCTTGTATCTATGATATTCAACAATATCTTCCAAAGCACTCCATAGGGGGAAGGTATTATAAACATATATATAGGGATAATAAGCAAGCGAACAATATTAACAAATTCCCAATAGAAATGAACTTGATGGGTAACAAATGAAACTTTGTTTAGTAAGTTGATGGGTAGAAATAAAGGTCAACAATCATCGCTTTCATCATCTCAATTAGAAGAGTGAGCTGAAGGGAAGAAGGCTCCAACATTGCAGGAACTATTTTTACATATTTTAATGAAAACCTAGAATTTCTGGATGCCTTATATTGTATTTGTTCCACCTTCACTACCTTGAGACATCAAATTGACAAAGGGGAATTCTTTAACAGTTGATAGGATTTTTTATAAACGTTACAAATTAAATGAAGTGGACCAAAGAGACACAGATGAAAAATTATGTTTCAAAGTGAAAACACTTACTGTGGAGAAGCCTCAACTGTCTATGCAGAGAACATCTCACTAAAACATGAATTCTCGAGAAATATGGGGCTGAGAAATCCAAATGAAAGTGTACATCCCTCTTCTTCACACAAGTATCCTTAGCAACTATAAAATCATGTGTATATTTTCACTCTACAGTTTACCACTTAAAATGACTTTTACATGTACTCAGCTTCCATCTTCAAAAGGATTCTCTTTCATAAATTCTTGCCAGATAAGATGGTTTTCAAAATCTTACTTCTTTTAAATTAGATTTGACATATGTATACTCACATTGGTAACCCACGTACGTATAAGGATTGTTAAATATTTTTTGAAAAAATTACATTCCCTAGAAAAAATTTCACATAGCTTTTTGAACCAAAATGCAATCCAAGAATATAGCAGAAGGGTGGTATTTTTGGATTCCGATGACATGGAAAAATTTCACACAGCTTTTTGGTAATGGTAATATTTTGGCCTACCAAATAGTTTCTTATTAACATTCTTGAAGAATTTATTTTTCAGCATATTCCTGGGAATTATATCATGATTCCCAGGTATAAAAAAAAATTTCCTCTACCAAATATTTCCTTAGTATCTAACCCAACTCGAGTTCAAACTTGAAAGTATATATCTTGTAGATTTTAAAATCAAATTATATCACTAAAACTATTTGTTTATACTTATAATATATTTTATATAACAAATTGAACTCCAATTAAACCTATCGATCTTGAACATCAAATTTTCAAGTTCAATTTGATTATATAATCAAGTGTTTAAAATATTTCAACAAGTTATTACTACCAATTCAAGCTGAACCTGCATCTATAGAGCTTTCAATTCCACAGCGTTCTCTAAAATCAGGAACTGGTTATGCTAAAAACCAATTCAATTTCTGGTCAACAAAGAGAAAAGCATCAATCCTAGAGACACTACAAGCATTTCTCGATTAGTTTAGGGAACCGTCAATCTTAAAAACAAACTGGATATTGGTAGCATTACACTTGTCATCTGCCAAACCATGCCCAAGGAAATAAAATTGTTGGGAAAAGTGTAAAAGACAGAGGAAATATTTTCTTTAAGGCTCAACATGATTCATTTCTCATTCAGACAATAATTCAAGTTACAAAATTTGTAACTCCACAAGAAATATATAAAGACAATTAACACCACTAAAAACACACATAATTCGTTTAGAAACATAGAAGACACATAACATTTAAACTAAAACACTAAAAACAGCTTTAGCATTTAAACTAAATTAAAATAGCACATTATCGTAATAAAAATGTTCAGATATAAAAATTTACATTCATGAAAATACTCGTGAATTCTGCAAATAATATCAGTTGAGCTTCCAAAAGCAGTTCTTACCTAAATGGTGGGCACAATTAATAATTAATTAGGTTTTATTGCGAATTAATAAATAATTAATAGGTTTGACCCAATAAATTCTAACCGTTAATTGACAGAAATCAACGATTCGGATCTAAAATGACACAAAGTTATATCCTTTAAAAGGACAAACATTTTTTCCCTTTATTTTTACTAGGGGTGTTCATCAACCGATCCAAACCGATTCAAACCGCGAAAACCGAACCGAAAAACCGATAACCGAATAAATCGAAAACCGAAAACCGAAAAATTGGAAACCGAAAGAAAATCGCAAAATTTAATTGGATTGGATCGGTTTTCGGATGGGTTGATGAAAATCGATCCAATCCAAACCGATCCAATATATTAATTATTCTCTACCTACTTGTCATTTCTCCAATCATAGCCCAAAAATTTCTAAACTCAAGACCCATTAACTCATCAACTAAACCAAAAAAAAACTTAGTCACGTCTCATCAACTATGGTATTGTTTACTGATATTTTTGTATTTCAATTTTTTTTTTTTACAAAGCCAATATATACAAAAGATGTTATTTGCACAATAATCATGAAACTTATTTTAGGATTTTTAAAAAACCGAAAACCGATCCAGTCCAAACCGAAAAAAATTGGATTGGATCGGATCGGATTTGAAAAAAAATCTAAACCGAATGGATGATTACATGATCAAACCGAAGGGATTGGATCGAATGAGTTTTGTTTCCAAAACCGATCCAATCCAGACCGCGAACACCCCTAATTTTTACCATGCCATGTAATTTCTGAGGAATCACCTAAGCAACTACCTTCAAGACTCCTGCCATATCTTTTTCCATTTAGTTAGTTTAACATCTTTGATGTCGATCATTATTGAAGAATTGCTTTCTTGGTTACACATCACTATAATCTTTTTGTTTAAAACTTATGTTGTTCTTTCCTGAATCTGCCATAAAGCCTTCTAGCTTACAATTCTAAATTTGCCAGAGCTATTCACAGCACCTAAACAATCACCGATATGGTCCTCTCATTATGTCATTGCTTGAAAATCATTGGAAGCCTTACATACTATGAACCTATAATTCATCTGATTTCCAGACCCTAACTATCGGGCATTAAATAATTCAATTAATCTTACATCCCATTTCAATTTGCCTATCACAGCTAAACCACATCTATACTACATCACATGCAACAAGTTGAACATCTGAATTGGTTGTAGGCATGAAATCAACAGAATGAAATAGGAATATTCAGTAGGATAATGCCATATATATATAGTGGAAAAAACAGATATACAGGGCCTTGCATTTATGGTTATTGTAGAGCAGATTTTAGGAACACAGTTACTCATTTAAGGGAATATTTAACTCTGTCCGTGTAGTATTACACTTTTCTAGATTCAACTATAATATTTGACTTATTCCGGCTGTGTCAGATATGTAAACATACAACAATAAAATAAATCAATGGAGAAGTATGAATAGACACACAACTGCATGCATGAATCAAATTTAGCGAAATATTTTTTTTGAGCCATATTATTTTCATTGATTTTACCTCTCCATTTTCGTGTTACTAATCTGGACCACCTGATATGAGATAAATCATATTGATAATTACCTATTTTGGCATTTCTAATTTCTGGAATCGTAGCCCCGATTAGGAAAGGGCCAGAGAAACTTTCTAGTTATGAATCGGATGAGCTGTCCCGTAATAAACCCAATTGTTGCTGATACTTTCTTCCCGGTCCCTTCTTCGATAGCCCATGCCGGATTAATAGTATTCTGGGCTGGGGCAATGAACCTATTTGAAGTGGCTCATTTCGTACCGTAGCGTCTACCAATTTCGCCATATCCCCTTTTACTTCATTTAAGTCAAAGAAGATAGGATTTACTTCATACTATAGTCACCATTGAAATGCATATTATCTTAATTTTATACAAAACTTACTTCTCAAGTTTTATATAAACACTAGTGGCAGCACGAAACAGATCAAAGGTCAATTGTTCTCTTCCATCCTCTTCAAGAATTGTACATGCATCTGTATATAGATGAATAGCTTCTTCAGACATGATATCATCCAAAGCACTACATAGATACCATTTACACCCTCAATCTATAGTCCTAGGTGGAGGTACCCTATGTTTCTTTCTAACCAGGTATCAGATCAAGGGTATATAAACCAATGGATTTCTTGATGCCATTTACTTGTGTGTTGTTACCATGACAAAACTTCTTGCCTTCATTGGCAAGGGTCTTGGTGGGTTAATTCTTAGGAAATCTTATTGGCTGGAACCATATACATGGGCTGTAAAGTTGGTCATGCATGCAGAACTTCTCAAGGAGCTTCAAGCTAACAACCAAATACAAATTAAATGAAGTGGACCAAAGAGACACACAAATGAAAAATTATGCTCTCAAAGTGAAAGCACTTACTGTGGATATGGGGCAGAGAAAATCGCACTAAAACATGAATTCTAAAGAAATATGGGGTAGAGCTGAGAAATCCAAATGAAGTGTACATCCCTCTTCCTCACACAAGTATCCATAACAACTATAAAATCTTGTGTATTTGCATTCTACAGTTTACCACTGAAAATGACTTATACATGTACTCGCTTCCATCTTCGAAAGGATTCTCTTTCATAAATTCTTGCCAGATAAAAAGGTTTTCAAAATCTTACTTCCTTTTAATTAGATTTGACATATGTACACTCATTTGCAGGAAATAAATTTGATGCAAGCAATCTTAACAAGACACATATACCAAGAGATTTTTAAGAGGGTTCTCCCACGAAGGAACAAACCAGGAATTGGAAGTAGTAGAAAAAGGAAGAAAAAAAAAATTTGGACCATTTCTCGATTTGTGCGTGTCATCCTTGCGCAGGGGCCATGCTAATCTTCTCTGTATCGTTCCAATTTTATCAGATGTCCCCGAAGGGACACTACCTCTCTGTGGCTCGAGCTATATATTCTGACAATATATCGCATTCTTTAGCAATGTGGGACTTCTTCTGACATCCAGTCCAGGTGCTGCAACCAAAACCATGTGGGATGTCCGGCGTACACGTTCAGCTCAAGTTCTTAGCTCTCAGTCCTTTTCACTTGGTTGCAGAGAACAAGAAACCCGCTCTAGAACGAGGGAATGAAAATCTGGTGTCCAGAGTTAGAGATATAAAATCATTTTGGGCTGGAGCAGATACTTAAGAGTTAAGCCCATTAGCGATGTACTTCATCATAAAATATTAGGACCTTATGTTTCATTTTCTGTTTGATGTTAATTTTCTTAAGCACTTCATATTCCGGAAGTTTAAATAGCCAAGGGTGGCATATTAGAAATAAAATTCTCAAAATTTCCTCTCTTCTTAATTTCTCAACTCACACTTCTCTTGTTACAGGCAAATAAGCAATTCTTAGCTCGCCCCACATGCTTGGTGATAAGGCACATTTTCCTGGTTATGACACGGATATGTGCTCTACATATTTGCATTGAATAATTGAGACCTATCAATTATGGGACCAATACTCTAAACTATTAGATTTTATCTAAAGTTTATTTATAACAATAAATTTAATCTGATCGTACAAAATCATTTTTATATAATCTGTTATATTATTTTTGGATCAATCTACTACTCTCAAGATATAAAAGAATTTCTCCTATATATTGCACACTTCTATTAGTTTGACTGATTGGAAAATATGAATATAAATGCAAAATCCAAAATTTATCAAAGATAATTTAAAAGTAGTTTCGCAAGTATATCACTTGATAGGGTAGATGCTGTCATAAATATTTTCATAAAACAAAAGGAAAGTAAGCAAATAATAGAAAAGGTGTTCCCAAGTGTAGGGCCAGTTGATAGGGCAGATACGAAAGTTTTGTCTGGAAGATGACATAAAAAATAAAAAATAAAAATGAGATCATGGATCAAAAGCTAAATTTTGTAGCTCGCAATTTTTGTGACCATTCTTTAGAGGCATTAATTTAGTTTTCCATGTAGCTAGATTTGGCAACCTCATCCAAATCTATAGCTTATATTATCCCCTCCAACTCAAAAAGTATTTTTATAATATACCTATAGCTATTATCTAACCACATCACTCGGAAAAGGAGATTCCTGCTACATAATCCAATAGTTCTTCACCATGATTTTCACTTGAGAGTTTTGAAACACCTCCAAAGGCTATTATTGCAACCAAGAAGACACTTGGTCTATCTGGCTGTTTCCCAAACTGTTCTCCCACTAGCCAGTATTCTTAGAGTTACAGAGGTAGTAAAATAATACTACTTTTGATTAATCATTTTAGGGAAATATTACTCTTATCTCACATAAGAGAATTCTTCTCTCATGCACTCACAAATTAAGAGTGGGGTCCACTCTCTATTTTTTCTCTCTCCTCTATTCTCTCTCCTCTCTCCTCTAAGTTGTGAGTGCATAAGAGAAAAATTCTCTCATGTGACATAAAAATAATATTCCCCATCATTTTATAACCTGGCAAATAGTAACCAAGCTTCATGCACTCCCAATTTTGATGTGCAAGAGTATCATATCTACTGAACTTAATGCATTTGTGCAATTATTTTTAACATGCGGATGAAAAAAGTCACATCATTTAAAATAAATATATGATGTTATATTTTTTAATCCACGTGTCATAAAATAATTAGATAAATACACTGAATCTTCTATGCATTTTGATGTAATCAAATTTAATTTGTAAATAGATACATAATGACCACATACTAGTACAATTCCAGCTTGAGTTCAAACTTGCAACTGAGTATTTTTTAAAACAAAATCAAATAATGTAACTAAAACTATAATTATATTCTTATAAAATATTATATATAACTAACTGAACTAAAATGAAACATATGGATCTTGAACACCAAAAATTCAAGCTCGGTTTGATTATATAATCAAGTCTTTTAAAATATTTGAACAAGGTATTATTACCACACTTAAAATTCGAGCCGAACCCAGCATTTATTACCAACAGATTATTACCATATATACAAGAATTTCAAAAAAGAGACAATTAATCAGTGCCAAAAAGAATGGAGATGGAGGAAAATTTAGAGAGAGAAAAAAATAGAAAAAAGGCATACCAGAACAGAAAAGAATTATTACATTGTAACTTGGGGTCCTGGAATTTTCTAAACACATTATTTGTTCAATATTACAAAGAAAGAAAGAAAGAACGAACCAAAATAGTACTCCAAACTCCAGAGACCAAATATTTTCATTGCTATTGGTATGTATATATACAAAATGTGCGTATATATGCATATTAACGGAACTTACCAAAGATCTGCCTCAACACATTAAAGGCAAAGATACAAAGCATAGCTTTTGTAGAACACCAACAGAAAACACTGCAATACTCATCCCACGATAAAGAACTCTCAGCAGTTCCAAAGATGATATCTTTAACAATGAAAAATATAAACAGCGGGAAGAAATCCAACATGAACTCAATATTGCAGTTCCCATTTGAGGTGTTCCACCCGATGGTGTCTCCGACGGGCATGAACGGCGGCGACGGGGAGGGAGGAGGCGGGATGAGGGGGTCTCCGGAGACGGAGGAGTAATCGAGGACGGCTTTGACGCCGTGGACGGCGACGGAGGCGGTGGAGTAGAGGTCAGGGTGGGTGAGTGGTGTGGCGTTGAGGGAGAAGTTTGTGATTGAGTTGTCGGTGACGGAGAGTGATTTTCCGGGGAGGAGGGTTGGGAGGTGGCTGTTGAGAGGTAAGAGGAGGAGGTCGGAGAATGTGAGACGCTGTGGGACGACGTGGTATGGGAAGAGGAATGGGTTGACGAGTGGTTGGTCGAGTACTGTGTTGTCTTGTGGAATGAAGAGTGTCGCACTTACTGGTAATACTGTTGGGTTTGCTGTTGTTAAGATGCTTACCCAGCTGCTGAAGTCCCCTGCTCCTATCAGGGCGTCGATTATGTTGTTCAGTTGCTGTGTTGCCGGTGGCAATGGTGGTGGTGATGAGGGTGAAACCGGTGCTGAGTTGGTGGCGGCGGTGTTGGTTGTCAGCATTGTGAGCAAGACGAGAAGGAGGAAAAGGGAATGGTTGATTTCCATAGCTGAGAAAAAAGAGAGAGAGAGAGAGGTTCTTGTTTGAGTTCTTGAGTAGTGTTTCTTACTATAGAAAGAAAGAGAGAGTCATGCATGTGAACGGATGTGAAATAGAGGTGGGAGTTTCTTGGGTTTTTATTGTTTGTGTGGTTTGAGTTCAGAACTTGGATAGAATAAATGAAATAAAGGGTTGGTTTTCTTGATCTGTCTCTCTTTCCCGCCATGCATGTGATTGTGAACGGAGTCATGTTATCATCTGAAATTGGAACGCCTAGTTTGAGGAAACAGAACAGATTCACGTACAAGTGTGGGTGTGCTAATGGGGATGAAACTTTTATACCATGTCATGTTGAAACTTGAAACAGATTATTTAAAGTCACAGAGGTAATAATATAATACCACTGTTAATTAATCATTTTACAACCTAGCATTATAGTAACCAAGCTTCTTGCATGGCGGCATTGATGTTTAAATTGATACATAATTACCACATTTCTTTTTTTTTTTGAAAAAACTAATTACCACATTTCTTGTACAGTTAGTATATGCCCAGCTTGAATTCAAACTCTCAGCTATATATTTCTTTTAAGAAAATCAAATTATGTACTTAAAACTAGGCAATAATGTTTCTTATATTGTAAATAAATTTTATGTTTTACAAATGTGCGATGCTCATGTTTTTTTTTCTCTTTCTTCTCCTCAGATAATCCCACATAGTCTCATACACACTTTTATATTATGTAGAAGATAAAATTATTTTCTATAACACGATAAATATTAAACCCCTCAAACTAATATGTTATATTTACAAAAGCTTACACATAATTAATTGAAGTCAAATTAAAGCTATTGATGCTTTTAAAATATTTGAACAAGGTATTCCACACTTCAAATTCGAGCTGAACCCTACATTTATCGAGCCTTCCCTAATAACCGGTAGAAATTGTGAATTCTATAATAAATTACTTCAATTGCGCCAATTATTTAATTATCACCAAATAAAGAAGGCTTTTCCACAAGTGGTCGACAGACTTAACATCCAAGTAACACATCTCATTCGGATCAATGAATAATAGCGCTCCTCTCCTTGCCTGCATTCCACACGTATCTACCGAACAAAAGAACAAACTGTTTTATACAAAAACCGATATATACTGATCATCAATTCAATTCAATCATCAAATTGTAATGGGTCCTTCATCAATCCTATAAATAGGCACAGATAGATAAACTTCATTAGAGGTTAAGTCAGGTCGTTTTCGTCCAATGGCTGCTCTTCATCTTCTGCAGTGTCAGCCTTGAACACACTCACATCGCCTGTGGGAAGTTTCCTTGCAAGCCTAATGATCTGCAAACAATTTAATCCAAAGTGTCATACAAATTTGAGTCCACATAAATAAACCCATCAATAAAAGTAACAGTATCAGTAATTACTGCTTGAAGATTGTGTATGTTGTATAAAATTTGACAAGCAGTCGAAATTAAGGTTTCCTTGAAATGGTGATGTCCAATGAAGATTCCCACTGAACTGACAATTTATGTGAACCAGTAAAATATGCAATGCTGAGTTTTAAGTCATCATACAGTAGTTTCCAGACGCATTATGGTCCTTGGACTTTAGGAGGACAAAGAGTGAATACGGTATCAAAGTTGAGGGTATACACTGAATTGAGGTGACTCAAGTTGGATGTCAAGAATTGAGGCAGCTTAGAAGAAAGGCAGGATTGTTTTATTCCTCAGAATTGCTATGGTAAATATAAAAAACTGTGTAGGCACACAAGGGACTATCAGAATAGCCATCAGAACAAAAAACTGTGGAGGCACACACAGCAATATGATCAACAAATCAATGTAGCAACTAACCGTAATGACTGAAGGGGGAAAAAAAAAATTGGGTTATAACTCAGATCTATTTAATTCATGGACTCAATAAGAGGAATACTGATACCGTGACAAGAAGCCCAGAAGTTTCTAAAGCTACATTGTATTGATTACGTTTGCTTGCCTCTCATCTCAAAATAAACCTACATATAAACTAAATCACTCACCACATGGTCCAGATGTGAAATAGTGCCCGACTGAGCAATGCGTTTAATTTCTTCAATGTCTCCATCTGTGTAGGCAGCAAGAAGCTTGCTAGCACAACGATTCTGGTCACTGCTGACAAAAGCATCAATCCTAGAGCACCACAAGAATTTATCCATCAGTTTGAATAATTAAATGGAGCATATGACAAATTACAGAGAACAGTCAATCTTAAAAACAACAGAAATTTTACCCATAGGATTTACGCTATGAATATAATGTTTTTGGAGCAAAAGAAAATTGGAGTGGGAAATCAAAGAAGTAAAGCCAAGGATCTTGTACAATAACAACAACAATAATGATAATAAGTTCAGTTCACACAGAAGTGCTATAATGATCGATATACCACAAGTCGGTTGTGCTTGCAGTACATGGAGGCATAAAAAAGGGGAGGCAAAACTTACTGAGAGCAGTCATTATAGCACTTCTCTGCTTGCTTGAAGTCATGAGCGTAAAGGTAGACAATAATCGCACTAAGATATGCCTGCATTTATGACAAGGTATGTGAGAGAAATTTTAGCACATGAATATCAAACGTATGGAAACATTCCTCCACTTTCAGTATAAGAAAAACAATGATGAAGCAACTGTACACTAATTGAAAAAAAGTCAACCGTTTGGGAACTCAATTTAGTTACTTATCAATCTGATAAAGATTCAACAAAATTTTATGTTGGCTGTCTACTGCCTAACATAACCCTTCTCTTTTATCCAGACTTGGGAATGGCCATGTAAAATTTTGCAACAAAGCACAACATAGGCAGAGTTTCAAATTAAATACTTCTGAGTTAAAAAAAATTCAGATATCAAAATTGACGAATTTGATTTTTATTGAGTATGACCGTAAAATAATGCTCTCTCAGCCATCTACGTATTTCCATATAATTAAAAGAAAAGATCAAAGTTAAAATCAATCCATTTCAGACAAGTTCAAGTAAAGAAAATGCTGTACTTTTTTTTTTCTTTAGAGAATGTAAATAAAATACTTCTGAGTTAAAAAAAAATTCAAATATCACAGGAGTACACTGCCAGCTGCTCTGATACCAGATATTTGGGAAATTCACCACACAATGCAGTTCTGGAGGGCTTTAGAATATTAACAGAATCCTAATCACAAATTTATTTTGTGGTAGAGCATAATTGCGTAAGGCCTATGGTGCACCTTAGCCATGGAGTCTATTTGTGAAAAGGATGAATTGGAGAGGTGAAAAAAAAAACACGCACGCAAACATGCTATACAACTAATATTAGAAGCTTCAGCCCCTAATAGTCCAAAACCAATTTGCTTTTATATTTTAAAATGTGATATTATTTGAGCTTGGAATTAACTTACTACATAAGTACATTGTTAAGGTTATACTTATTTTAGTATCATATTTGTTGAAAAACTAGGGTTTTAGGGAGAGAGAATGGGAAACAGAAGAAATGTGAGACAGAGAGAAAACACATTTCAATTATTACTCATAATGGTTCAATACGCAAATTGACCCTATAGCTCTATTTTTTAAATTACTATGACTACATAAAGACACTTACAGTTTATCTTGGGTGCGCTACTAGTAATAATTACTTAAAAGTTTCCTAAATACTTTATACTATATTTTTTTGGATAAAAAGAGAAATTATCATAAAGAAACTGAAATACAAGAATGATATGATACCCTCCAAAAGAAAAAAAAAGCCGAAAGAAAGCAAAACAAAAAACCCCACAAGCTAAATACTATACTATTATCCTTCATAATCTTAATTACATCAATCTACCACCATATATTTTTTGAAATACCATTCAACAAACCAGTTCAAAGCTTTCTTAATTCTTTTGGCAGAAAATACATTGCTCGAAACCTCCAACAATGATCAAACCCATATCAATTTAAAAGCTTAAAAGATAATACCCCTATTCTCCACTTTTTCTATAGATGTAAGTTTCAGTTGTCACAGTCATAATTGGTGGCCCTATGAATGCTAATATAGTTTACCAAACAAGTAAAAGCATAATAAAGCTAATACTCTAATTTAACACACCAAACATACAGATGTCCCAGTTTTGCTACTTATCGTCATGCTTAAAAATTACAAGAATATTTGTTCAGAAGGCAGACCTAAAAAACAACTTTTTTCTGTTTCAAGTCTCTAGCTCGAGCAGATAACTTTAATACAGAATGTGAAATTAAAATATTCCAAACCTTGCACTGGCTATTGGTAGCATTACAATTGTCAGCTGCCAAGCCCAATCTCAACAGGAAAGATGCAGCATCTGTATACCTGTATGTTATGAAACCATGCCCAAGGAAATAAGCAAGTCAACATACAAAAAATGAAATGTTCAGATATCAAAATTTACAATTATGAAAATAAATGTGTAAGTACATTTTATTTTTGAGCTTCCAAAAGAAGCAGTTCTTGCTAAATGATTGGCAGAGTTTTATTTTTTATAAAAGAAGAATTCATTAAGACAAGATTATCACAAAAAGTTAGGAGGACTAGACATCCTCCTGAAAAAAGGAAAAACAAGAAAAAGAAAACCTAAAAGAAATAAAGTTTCCCAATCTCTCATCTTATCTGTACAGGAAACTCCCCTAAAAAGACCATGAGCTTTACACCAAGTGAAAGCAAAATGTCTAATCTTATCCTATTCAAATAAATTTCCTTAAAAGATGCATGAATTATGCTCCAGCCAAATGAACCAAAGTGTTGCATAAATAGCACATTGCCACAAGATTATTTAATTATTTTGCCATCCTATTTCAATTTGGCTAAAACAGCTAAACCACATCTATACTACGTGACATGCAACAAGTTGAACATCTGAATAGGTTGTAGGCACGAAATTAACAGAATTAAATAAGAATATTCAGCAGGATAATGCCATAAATGCATATGGTGGAAAAAACAGATATACAGGGCCTTGCATTTATGGTTCTTGTAGAATAGATTCCAGGGATAAAGCTATTCATTTAAGGAAATATTCAATATGGTTCTTGCATTTATGCTGTGGCTGTGTCAGATATGTAAACATACAACAAGAAAATAAATCAAAGGAGAAGTATGAATAAACATGCATGCACAGACACAATCTAATTACATTAAACGAGTTCATATTCTAAACATCATTGAAATGTACATTGTCTTAATTTGTTACAAGACTTACTTCTCAAGTTTTACATAAACACTAGTGGCAGCACGATACAGATCAAAGGCCATTTGTTCTCTTCCATCCTCTTCAAGAATTGTACATGCATCTGTATATAGCTGAATAGCTTCTTCAGACATGGTATCTTCCAAAGCACTACATAGGGAGAAAGGTATGATAATAACTGAGAGATATATTATTAAATTCCCAATTGACACTTGACAGTAACACAGTCTGATACATCCATCCAGATGCAATATATACATTGATTATTGTTTGTTACATACAGCATCTGCAGCACTACATTGTGAACGAACGACATTAAAATAAGAGGGCCATCCATCACCATGTATTACATTTAACACACTTATATGGATGACTTCTAATTATTTACAGTTTGAGCTACCATATACTAGCTTATTGGAGCTTACACATTATGAGTTTCAATAGATGTTAATGGTAGTTGGTTACTTCAATATTTAATAATAATATAATAATAAATTAAATAACAACAACAACAACAACAACAACATGGAATTCAGCTTCAAAGCAAGAGGGTAAAAAAACTGATTACCGAGCTCCCTTTGCAAGAGCATCTGATGCAGGTTGTGGTCTCCCACACTCCATGTACAATTCAGATGCCTTTCGATAGAAGTCCCCAACTTCCCTCCATTGGCTTAGATCCTTTGCCAGAGCAGCAGCAGATTCCATGTGCTTAGCAGCATCCCAAGGTCTGATTTACTTGTTAAGGTAAGACAAAGAGAGACAGTTTAAGGTAGTGAATCTAATAACAGGGCAGAGTACCATGATCATTTTTTTCCCTAAATGGAAGACGATGAAGGAAACTATGTAATCAAATCATATAAGGATACGAAGATAGCATCTCTTGTCCTTTTGAAGCTTTCTCATATGCTGTTTTGGCATTCTCATAGTCCTTGGCAGCTCTAAACGCAATAGCTACAGAAGAATAAGAGTTTAGCAGATTTACCAACATGCCTTTTTTTTTCTCTCCAAAATTTCATTTTAGCACTAAATGACTTGCACAAAAAATCAAATTTCTAGAAATGCTTGATCAATTTACCAGCCTGCTCATAAAGACCAGTGGCAGTTCTCCAATCTGCCTTCCACCTCGTGAGACTCAGTCTTGTTCTGAGGTGAATACGAAATAAAAGTCAAACGAAACAGAAACAACACAACTAATATGCACTAGTAGTATCAAAGGGCTTAACCACGGTTTAATCATATTGATAATAAGAAGAACACCCTAACTCACTCATACAACTTTATATGGAAAAAAAAAAGATATCAAAGTATATAGTCCTCAAGTACTTGTAATTGGTTATTATCACACATGAAGCTAAATTCTTGATCAATACCAATTCAATGACCAGTATCATACCAACAGTAGTTGGATCAAATCAATAGGAGAAATCAGCCTAAGAAACAAAATTGCACGTCGCATCGATGCATCAAAATGAACAATACCATTTGATTTGAAGAGTAGAATCTCAGATTGTGGCATTTGATTACATCAGAGAACGCAAAACGAAAATTTGAAGTGCATAAATATAAGTATGAATGAGAGAGAGAGAGAGAGAGAGAGAAGATGAACACACAGATCATCAGCTTTTCTCATCAACTTGTTGGGATCAGAGGTCGTCATGGTTGGGTGCGTCTTCTCGAGTTCTTTCCGATTCTTTCTAAAGTTACTGCTCTGTCCCTGCTCGCCTCCAATCCATATAAGCAATAAGCCCATCTGGGTCCAATAATAACCACCACGTGGGCCCACAGCTTCATTTTATTCTCGAAATAAATAAAATAGATAAATTGCAATTACTTGCGTTAGCTTAAATCATTGGATCCAATTGCAAATAGGGATAAAAGTTTATCCGGTTGAAATTTTTTATCTTCAGTTCTACATCGAATATCGTGCTCACTTTTGATTTTTTTTTTTTAAATGTTGGGTGTCACTTTTTTTTTTTTTTTGGAAAATATTCCATCGGTTCATCGCTTCGCGATTAGTCCGATTCGGGGCGGGTCCAGGATTAAGGCTTTAAACCCCTCCCAAAGGTGGTATGGGGAGGTTCGAACACATGCCCTCACCCCCACCTGCTCAGCTCCCATGCGCCAACTGAGCTACCACCATTTGGTTGGGTATCACTTTTTTTTTTCCCAACAAGTGATAAAATTTTTCTCATCCAACAGAAAAAAAGTATTATCCTTGCAAATATATATGTAATCTAAGGGTTGTTTGGTATGAAGAATCTGATAAAAATATTGGGAAAGTGGAGAAGGTAAAATATATTAGCTGTGTTTGGTATGCCTTCAAGAAACAAATACCAGTATATTATTGTTCGTGTGCATTTGGTTTTGAACTAGACAGGGAAAAAAAAATAGTTATTTGAAATATGGAATTTTTTAGTCCAACTAATAGAGAAATGTTATTTACGATTTGTGGACAAAAATGCCCTGAAAATGGGGTATCAAGTACAACTTGAATGGAGTGCTGTGTACTGGAGTGCTAAAACAAATTAACATAATGGGTAATTTCGTAATTTTATTACACATTTCCATCAATATTTCATCATCAACCAAACATAACATCAGCATAAATAATCTAACTTTCCCAGCAAATTTTTTGCCTACCAAACATTTTTTTGTAACTTATCCGGGCAAAAACATTTCACATCATATTTCGAGAATTTTTTTTCCTCAATAATAAAAATTTCTCTCGTACCAAACACCTCCTAAATGGAAAATATTAGTGTCATATTATAGAAGATTAATATCTCATGTCATAGATATAAAGTATGTGGGATTTATTTTTTAAATAAATAAATATGCCCCACATATTTTGTGTCTATATATAACATAAAATACTAGTCTCCTACAACATGATATTAGTATTTCTCCAACTGAATTTGCTTTTGCGATAATTTAACTTAACCAAAACTATCATTCTAAATTTTTATTCAACATTGATGACACTTTTTTTTTTGTTGGTAAAAGGAAAGGGCTAAAAGCCCCAAACAACAAACAACTAGTTCAGAGTAACTCTCCGAAAATTACAAGCCAACGAAAAATCAGCCAAATACAATGGCACTATCCCAGGAGGAGGAGAATCAAAAACAGTAAAGTTATCACTCAAATGATGCTCCAAAGGATATTTAGACAACCAGTCCGCACATTCATTACTTTCTCTAAACACATGAACCAGATGCACCTCCCACTCTTTCTGTAACCATGCTTGAATGTGAGTCACCAAACGAGACTCTCGAGCTGCTCCTCCAATTTTAGAGAGCAAAGTGATCACTGAACTAGCATCACTTTCTAAAACACATCGACGTCATCCTCCATTCCAAGCCAATTCAAGACCTTTAAGTACACCCTAAAGTTCAACAACAAAGGCGGAGCACTTACCAATGTGATAGGAAAAGCCTTGAATCCACCTACTAGTCTCATCCCTCAAAAGACCACCATAAGCCGCATCTCCAGCATTTAATTTGGATGCCCCATCGGTGTTAATCTTAATCCAACCAGAATTAGGGGGCTGCCACACAACAGGAATATGAACCTGCCTCCGACCAGACCTCCCTAACACACACTGATTGTTAGCCGAGATGACCTCTTACACCGTCCTAATAATAGTTTGACTTTTGTATGCCAAAAAATTATCCTCCTTACCATGGGCCACTTCATTCCTCCATCTCCAAGCACAAGCCACTGTAATCGCGAACCAGCTGGGCCAATGTTCATTAAGCTTCATGACAACATCATTCTTCAAGTTCAGGAGCAACCACGAACTTAAATCTGCATTAAAAAACAGGGTTAATGAGCTCCATCCACACCTACTTTATTTTATTGCAATCACGAGCCATATGTAGAATGGTCTCGTCATGAAGCTGACACAGAGGGCAGGTTGGAGGAGCCATGTTTCTTCTAGCTACCAAATCTCTAGTAGGCAATCGGACATGAGCAATCTTCCATAACAGGACACAAATCCGATTAGGAATAGGCAGTCTCCAAATCAACGACCAAACACCTTGCACATTCTCTTCCTCATCATCATCATTAAGGAGAGCATTATACAGATTTTTTTACCACAATCTCACTAGAGCCTTTAATATTCCACCTGAATCTATCCACACCTCCATCTTCTTGAGGTGGAAGAATGCTTCTAATAGTTTGAATGATACTAACCGGAAGGATATTTGAGAGAGCTCCACAGTTCCAAATTCCCTCATCAGTAACATATTCATTAACTGTCTTCTCCCTTACTGAATCCGAGAGAGGAAGGAGAGCTTTGCTAGCTAAATTGCTATCATGATCCACCCATCTATCCGTCCAGAACTTGATTGTTGAACCATCACCTATATCCCAAATCAGTCTAGGATTTAATTTGTGCCAAACCTCACACATGGCTCTCCAAAGCAAAGAATTACCAGTTCTCCAATTGAAAACAACCTGCCCATTGACCACATTCACATATTTGGCCTTCAACACCTTAACCCATAAACTATCACGGTTATTAAGAAAATTCCAGATAATTTTCCTAATAAATGCTTCATTCATCACTTTGAGTTTCTTAATACCCAGCCCTCCTTTATTTTTTGGACGAGTGATAGCCTCCCAACCAACAAGATGCATGTGTTTTTTATCAACTGAATCACCTCAAATGAAAGCCCTTTGAAGTTTCTCCAAATCATTACAGATATTCTTCGGTACCAAACTATACTGCATATGATAGTAAGGTAAAGTAGAAAGAACAGATTGAGAGAGAACAATTCTACCTGCTTGGGAGAGGGATTTAGCTTGCCAGCTATTTAATCTTCCTCTAGCTCTTTCTACTACACTAGCAAATGAAGACTTAGTGACCCCACCATGTTGAATCAAAGCTCCAAGATACTTGCCAATATTTGTCATTCGCTTAAATCCACTAATCTGAAGAATTTTATCAGCAGTTTCACTAGGAGTGTTCCGGGAAAAAAATATACTGATCTTTTGTTCACTAATTTTCTGACCAGAAATTTCAGCAAACAGGTTCAAACATCTGAGAAGGATATGCATCTGATCCTCATTAGCTTCCAAGAAGAGCATTAAATCATCAGCAAAAAAGTAAATGAGAGATCTTCAGACCACCTCTCCCAGCTTTGATAGGCTGCCACAAATTACCATCCACTGCAGTCTGAATGATATGGGTTAGCTTTTCCGTTGCTAACACAAACAAATACGAAGATATTGGATCACCTTGACGAACCCCTCTACTAGGCTGAAACTCATCAGTAATGTTCCCATTCCATAAGATGCTAGTCTTAGGAGAGGAAACATCAGTCATTATTAATTCAGAAAGATTCCCAGGGATTTGAATCTCCATTAAAATATTCCTAAGGAAATTCCAATTGAGACGATCATATGCTTTTTCCTAATCTACCTTTATAGCCATAAAACATCTTTTACCCCTCATCTTCCTCATAGAGTGCACTAACTCCTGAACCACAATAATGTTATCCTGAATATGCCGATGAGGAACAAAGCTAGACTGGGCAGGAGACACCAGTTTCTCCATTATTGTTTGTAGCCTACTAACCATGATTTTACTTATAATTTTATAAACCACAGGGAACAAATAAATGGGCCTAAACTGACTAATATGCCACGTCAGAAGCATGTAGAGTTGCATTATGCGATGATAAGAAAAATGTTATGAATTATGATAATATGCTATGAATGATTGATATAGTGAATGTTGATGATATGATATATGTGATTGTTACTTTCCATGGGCATGGTAGTGAGAACTCTCTGAGTTGGTATGTGTGGTGTAACACCCCGTATATATCTGGTTGTTATCATATCATCGTATTAAGCCACACTTAATTTAAAAATGCGGAATATCTTTTTATTTTCAATTATGACGTCATTATCATTAACCGAGTTGAATTACTTTATTCATTTCATAAAACATCGCCTGTATGTAAATTGCAAACGACAACTAACTGAAATACCTCATAACATAAATAGCATAAAGGTGTCTCTAGTCACGGATCTACCACACGTAGACCGGACAACCCTAATAGTTTATACAACTCAAGCTAAAAGTACTAACATCAATGTGACATGGACAAACCCCATGCTCACCAAATAAGGCAACAAATCCCACCAAGAGTCTCAACTCAAATATCAATATAACGACAGAAAATATAAACAACATCCAATATCCAGTCATGTCAGTATATAGCATATATAATCAGCTAAGCTCCGGCCTCCTGCCGCCAGAGGTCTCAACCCTCGCATTACCTGAACCTGAAATATGTGCCCCAAACGTGGGGTAAGATCTCTAAAAAGAAATCTCAGTAAGACAAGGGGTCCTCAAGGATCTTTCACCCCAAGCTCGCTTACACGTGCAATATAAGTTCAAAAACATTTAACAGTATAAGTTCCAAAACTATGTAATGCAACAAATATTCATGCCATGTGTGTTTTAACTATTCTACTGGCCAGAGAAAAGCAGGGCGTACGTCTACAACCCCACAATAAGTACAAGGAACGTCGCTTGCACCTCATCCACAGCCTCACCCTCTTGTATGTACCACATACTCAGGCTTACCGTATATGTGGAACACCACATGCATATCATAAAGGTGATAACTCATATATTATTACACTTATTTGTTACTCTTGATTATTATTTTTAGGATTTATTTGAATAAAATAATGATGTTTTGAGTTAATTTACATTTTTAGTGTTTGATTGAGTTTAATTTATTTTCGTCAGAATTTTTCAGCTTTACGTTACTTCTATATTTTGGCCATATCTCGGTCCACAGTTGTCGGATTGACTCCGTTCTTGTTGGGTTTTTTAGATAACACAGAGAGATACAATTCTTATACAGAGCTCGAAGCCCAATTCGGACTGGAAGCTGGTAGATTTCCGACGCCAAGAAGAACGTGTTTTGCTGAAGTTTTAGACTTGTAATTTAAAATCCAATTACATAAGTGGCCCAAAGCCAAGTTTTATTTTATTTTATTTTATTTATTTTATTTCGCACTTTAGATAGATGGGCATCAGAACTGAACCCTAACCCGCTTTGGGTAGGGGTATATGACGGCAGAGTAGAAAACACTTGATTCATTCTGTAATTTTGGTATTTTGGAGATCAAAGTATTTTCTCTGAAGCGTTCTTCGTGTTCTTCGTCTTTATCTTCTTCTTCATCTTATGTTTTTATTCTTTTTAATTTTAATTATGTTTACCTTAGCCATGCGAGGCTAAAAACCTTTTAATCAACCTAAGGGTAACGGATTCCATGGATTAGTCTTGAGGGTCTGCGTTTATTTTAAAACAGTTTCGTTTCCCTGCCAAACTCAGATTGATATCATGCGATCGTGGATATTCAATCTGAGGTTCGCGATTGCGATTATGGAAAGGGATTAATCATCATATTTGATGATTAGGTTGATTGACCCTATGACCTTAAATCAAGCGGGCTGATATTCTACGATTGTATGAGTATAAACATCGTCTTTGATCAAATGCTAAGCGATCACTTAGAGAGGGTTGTCAATTGGAAATAAGGATTCTGATTCGATTAACAAATCAATCACGATTCTGATATCTTCTTATCCGACGAAAGACTTCCATGGAACCCAAACCTTAGGTTGGTTATTTTTAATTACGAATTTTAAATCCAATTTCATATTCTGTCTTTTTAATTATTCAACCAAAATTCAAAAACCCCCCCCTTTTAATTTCTGTTTTGATAAACGATTTTTACCCAAGCAATTTTCTTGAGAGAGACGACTTAGGGTTTCCACTCTACTACAAATTTTCTGAACCCTAATAAAAAAGTAATTTTTAATTTGCGCGAGTTCGACAGCTCGTGTCAAGCACTCGCATATAACAGCTCAACAACATTTCACAAATCAATATATCATGAAAACAACATCATGCATATAACTATACCCCCATGGGACATGTGGAACCAACAATGGCTAAACCGAGGACACGGAAGCTTACCTTGCAAGCTAACAATCCAAGCCAAGAGTCCAACCAATCTTAAAGCCCAAACACAGCAGAATCACAATCTGTTTTGGACCAACAATCATATCAAAATCATACTCAACAAGTATAAGACACAAGGACAACGTCTTTCCTTTACATTTCTTGCCTTAAGGCTTCTCACAAAGCCACAAGCCGTTAATCACTTAGATTCTGACTTAACTAATCAATACAGAAGCTCAACTTAACCAGTCTAGGGTCCATAAACCCCAAATATCATTCTGTATGAACAGTGCAGCTACTGTTCTTCGAAAACCCAGAATATCCGGATATTTTTCGAGGGCATATCCGGATATTAATATCCGGATATCTCTCTGCCAATATCAGAATATCAATATCCAGATATTCCGATCCCCATATCCGGATATCAATATCCGGATATCATATCCGGATATGCATATCCGGATATTTCACGACAGAATGCAGTTCTTTATTTCGCGAGATATCCTTCCAAAGGTTGGGTCTTTAACCCATTCCAATGTCCAAGCATGCATTTTTACACTTCTTTAGGTTCATATACTGGGTGGTTACTTGTTTAATTCATTAAACATGCCAAGACATCTCTTTTAATCCTTAAAACTCATGATCAAAGGTTGGTAACACTTACCCAAGCTCAAAACAGAGCAACAATGGCTCTTGGAGCTCTCCAAACTGTCTCAAAGGTTTTGACTTTGAAGGTGCACGAAAATGGCACACCACAATGGTTCTCTCTTCACAAAGGTTGCTCCTTGAAGCTTCCACAACCAAGGAAAATGGCTCCTTCTTCCCCAACAAGGAAGTCAACCCACTATACCTCCCCAAAATAGTGACCAAAGCTCAGCCAAAACAGCCTCTCACCCTCTCAAGGTTACTCACACCAAGTTATGTTGATTTAGAGAAGAAACAATGATCAAAGGTGGTTTCTTTGGTGAGAAATGGAGGAAGAAAGCCTTAGGACAAGGTGGAGAAGGAGGCAGCAGCACAAGGCACAAAAACTCACGTAGAATGGGTGAGTATCAGCCTAGGTTAATGTGCAAAAGTTGTATTTATAGCCGATTTAAATTTAATCGCACTGTATTAGCGCTAATTGCTACGCTTAGCAATTTAATCTCAAACTTAGGATTCTGAACCTAGTTATTTTTCTAAGATTTATCATATTTTTATTTTATTTTTCGCAGCACCTTTCCGGTACGCGCTTTTCCATAGCCAGTATCAGTTCTGGCACCAGTTCTCATTATTTTGACTTAAAACTTGTTTTACAAGTCCTATATATTATTCTAGTGACTATACTCATTTTTTTATAATTTTCCGGGATACTTCATCGGTACTCATTTATACCGAGTAGCAGAACCGATATCTGCACTTTTCGTCCGAAAAGCGACTTTCTACATTCTTAATCACTTTCTATATTTATCTAAGCCTTCTAATAATTATTAAGATCAATTATGGAATTATTTCTTAATTTCACACATTTAATTAATTATTTTTCCTTAATTAACGGTGCGGGTTCTTACATGTGGCCTTTCTATTGATATAGTTTTAAGACCTCCACGAGGGTAGTTGCCTATGGGATGGAGGAGCTCATGAAAAGACCACACCAGAGAGGGACTCTCCATGGGTATGGCATTATGGCTTCGATGACGGTAGTCGCCTAGGGGACTTTTGATGAGTTTCTTGGGAGTTCCTTGCATATATGTGATATATATATGTATATGATATAATTAAAGAAAATGCTATGTTTATGTTTTACCTGTACAATAAGTGAACTATAGGGCGAAGTGACCACCCAAGGGCCTTTAGTTTACTAAGATTTGTATTTCACCCCTGTTGAGGATTTCATTTCAGGTACTACCACTGATTATGAGGGCTTATCCGTGGGTAAGAAGCGTTAGAGTGCATGACATGTGGACATTTATCATATTTTGGTGTATATGTATATGGCATGGAGATTTAGTCATTTTGATTTATTCCACATGACATTATGTATATTTTGAGAACTCATAAGAGTTTATGTATTTTGGAGACCTAGAGATGGGCATTGCATTATTTGCATGATTCTTAGTATGTATTTTGAATGGAAAGAGCTCATGCATATGAATTATGTATTTTGGACATTGCCTTATAATTATGTATTTTGGGACATTTCCATATGAATATGTAATGGACATTATCATGAACTTTGATGATGTAAAGAATTGGACTTGTATGATGTATTTATGATTTCATTATGTTGGTTATGTGTTGAGTAACTGAGAAATGATTTTGAAGCCTTTATGGCATTGTGCAAAAGGATGCACCATGATGTTTGTAAATAAGAATTGTACATGTCAAGATTGAAATTAAAATGATGAAATTTATGTTCATGTTGTATATTGAATTGTTGATGGTAAGAATTGAAAGAGAGAAGGACATTGAGTCCCTTGCTATATGATGAAAGTTTGGTAAGAAGCCAATGCTAATATATGGCTTGATAAATTGATGTGTTCAATTATTCATGACTTGAAGTAGAGAAAAACAAAGGTTTCTTAGGAAACAAGTTAGACATTATGAGATTACTTGAGGTGTAAGAAAGAATGAGAATCATATGGAATTTTGAGGAGATAGTTAATGTTATGTGCCTAGACATGAGAATGTATATGTATGGTCAATTAGGTACCCCAAATGTGGAGAAAAGTGGGGATTAAAAACCCTTAGAAAGTGTTAGAAACAAGGAGGACCATTTTCAAAAAATAGGGGTTGCTCCCTAGCATGCTTGCTTGAGCGATCAAGCCCTTGCTGCCGGGTTGCTTTCGAATTTGAAATTTAATTGCTCGTTGTCTTCCTCGCTTTAGCGAGCTATTCAGCGAGGAATGAGGTAGCTTACTGGTCTTGTTCACTGAAGCGAGCAGCATCAGGATTTGATTTTTAATTTATTTTACCTTGTATGCTTATGGAAGCTACTTGGTATATGATGTTAAGCATTTATGTAGTATTTCCGCAATAGTTAGAAGTTTTAATTACATATACGAATTATATATGTCAAGAATCAAGGAAAGCATAAAGTAAAGGATTTTTTATCCATGATTTTTAAATGTATTATGTGATTGTAATTGCGCTTAATATTATAAATTGGCTATTATCACACATGAAACTAAATTCTTGATCAACACCAATTCAATGACCAGTATCATACCAACAGTAGTTGGATCACATGAATAGGACAAACCAGCCTAAGAACAAAATTGCATGTTGCATATGCATCAAAATGAACAATATCATTTGATTTGGATTACATCAGAGAATGCAAAAAGCAAAACCCAAACTATTATTTCATTAAAATTGACTTATTCCATATCAATATCTGTAATTACATATAAAATCATTTTATAAATAGAAAATTGACAAAATAATTTGAAAATAGAAAAATACTGTAATGACAGTATATACTGAATAAATATTTATAATAATTCATAATATAAGTTGAGCATTAAAGATATTCAAAGTCTAATTAATGTAATATCTTAGAGATTCATGCTAATCATAAAGCATTTAATTATTTAATCATTGCAGACAAATATTTGAGATTCAAACGATCAATTCTAATGTTATATCTGTAACAATCAATTCAATGAAAAACGTCATTTAAAAGGCTATCAAATTTATGTTACATTTCTATAATTGTTTTTGCAACTTTTAAAAATTATAAAAACAACATTCAACTTTTAAGAGTCTTTCACTCTAAAGTCATTGCATAGATAGTTTTGCGTTTGATGTGCATTCAGAATAAATCCAAATTATAAAAAATTCATTACATATAATTACTAACAATGTCAATCCATAATTGACACAATTGCATTCAATCATAAAAATCACCAAACCACAATGGTAATAATATATCATTATTCTATCATTTAATACGTATGTGTCATGGTGTCAATTCACAAATTCATGCATCAAATTATTGAAGTACATTAATATAAGGGTTCAATTTCAAATAAAAGGTAAATTAATAATAATCAAGAATCAAAAAGTAATAAAAATAACAATTATGTCGTTACTTTTGATTAACAAAATTGAGAAGAATGCATTTAATTACATATTATCATTACTCTTTATTTTCATTCAATTAAAATAATATTACAGAATAAATGGAAACAAAATATATTATACACGGGTAAACTTATAACTTTTCATTCAGTAGCAAGCATAAATGGTTGCAATATAAATTATGTCTCTCTTCATGAATGCATTTAAAAAACATAAACTGCTCCAACGGTTTCTTATTAATTCCAATAATTAAATTTGATTGATGACAAATGATTTGTAACTGCTTTTTAACACAAACTTAATAGCAATATAAAAGACAAAATTAATTGGAATATTCTAATACATAAACAAAATTGTCATCTTCAGAATAATTTTTTTTATTTTTTGTTTACATCACACTCATTGCATAAACAAAATTAATAACATATATTCTAATACATGGTTATATAATGATAGCAAGAAGGACGACAAAAAAATCAAGTGTCATGTAATCACCATAAATAGAAACAATTTCAATAAATTTTTAAATTCATATAAACTAAACAAAGTGTTTTATAAGACTGTTAAAATCATATAGTACTATCAAGGATTCCAGATTTATAACCATTTTCCTTAATTTATTTTGATGAAATTAAAATCATGTGTGTAACATCCCAAGGGATGACAAGGGTAGGGACTGATCGCTAGGGTGTAAATGGGCTGGGCTGGGCTGGGCTTTGGCCATCCTGGCCCAAGCCTACGTCAAAAAAAATTCAGCCTATTTGGCCTACTGGCCTATTAAAGGCTTTATTTGTAGGCCAAGCCCGGCCCATTTTCAAAAATAAGAAAGCCTGACATGGCCTACAGGCCTTGTAGGTCTCCCACTATATATACTAAGCCAAAAAAAAAAAATTGTATAGAGCAAAGAAAGTTCCATTCATGCATGCACTAGTACTTCTCATAAGAAAAAAATGACAAACAAGAAAGAGTCAACATAATACCTCAGCTCTAGAATGTATATCATAGAGGAATAGAGTCAAAGAAATGGGAAAAATAAAAAAATACAATTACTGGATGCTGAAACAAAGTCTACAAGAGAATGTCATTCATCTAAAAATCTTTAAACCACCATCAAGACAAGGGAAAGAAGAGCATTATCGAAAGATCTTCATCAGTAACATCATAATCCAGCAAGGTACCCATTGCTCCATGGTATTAAGCTGCAACAGCATGTAAAATTTGGAGACATTAGACAAGTTTTCCTTTCGTAAAATAAAATAGCACAAAAAGTAAGAGATATTGGTATTTGGTACTTTGTGTCTTTGTCACATAAAATAAATATTATTTTATTATTTTATTTTAATAAATTAAATAGGTCAGCCTACAAGGCCGTAGGCCGGGCTTGACAAAATTGGCCTATGGCCTATTTATTAAAAAAGCCTTTTTATAAGCCTAAGCCTACTCTACTTTTCTGAAAGGCTGGGCCTAGGCTGGGTTTAATGTAGGCTGGGCCGTAGGCTGGGCTGGGCCAGCCTGGCCCATTTACACCCCTACTGATCGCCTATGCAAAAGAGGCACAGACAATGAGTGATCGACTCATGCCAAATCTTGCAGTTATGGGGCATATGAATGAATCAAATCAACACCTGAAAGAGAGGAATTCTGGAGACTGTGCTGGTATGGGACGATACAGTTGGGGATAACTTAAAAGAATTAATTGGTACTACCTATACTAAAAAGATGCATCTACTTTTTGGTAGTTCGGAACATAAGAACTCCATAGTTAAGCATGCTTGACTTGGAACAATTCTGGGATGGGTGACCTCCTGCCAGTTATCCCAACAAGAGTGTGAGTGAGGACAAAGAACGCTAAAAAGTCTTGTATTAGTTTGTGAGGACATTCATTGATCCTTGCAAGTTGTTAAGCGTTACAATGTGTCTATTCAATATTATTAAGGAAACTTTCTAATTTGTTGAGCACTTAAAATAATTTTAATTGTATTAAAACTTTAAATTGTATTTGTATGTAGGGTTGACAAAATGGGCCAACACGGCTTAAACCGACCCAACCCGTTTGCAACCCGAAAAAATGAGTCGGATTAAGGTTGGTTAAAAAAAAAAAAAAAAAAGAGCCAGAAAATCCAACCTGACCCGAGCTGGGTTAGGGTTGGCTCGAAAAAATGGCTCCCGGGCTGGCTTAATAAGACATCACAACCATTAGAGCAGAAGATGAAGGACCAGAATTTCAGTACATCACAACCATTTTAACCCGTACTAGAGTACACAAAGCCACAGTACCCCATCTCAATTTTCAATGGTTCTCTCTTACCCATCCATTGGACCCTTCAATTTTTCACCGTCTTAAGCACTGTCCAACATATAATCCCTTTGTTTCTTTTCCCAACAACAATAAAGATGGCAACTTTATGCAGAAAAACCATATGGGTCCCTGAGAGCCAGAAAATGAAACTCAACGATTCAATGAAAGAAATGATAATAGAGAAAGAAGAAATAAAACTCAACAATTCAGGAAAGAGAAATGATAATGAAACTCAATGATTCTATTTTTCAGTGAAAGAAATTCAACGATTCAGTGACGGCAACGTGGGTTTTGATATATATTTTTTTAATTTAAAAAAAAAAATAACTCGTGCGCTGACATGTTTGACCCGCAGGTTGGTTCGTTTTTTCGAGCTGACTCAGGTTGTCAGCTTATTTTTGCTAACCCAACCTGACTCATTTTTTGCGGGTTACGAGCCAACTCGACGGGTTAACTCATTTTTGCCATCCCTATTTGTATGTATAATTTATAGGAAGAAGTGAATGTCCTTCTCAAAAAAATTTGAGTCTCACAAAAATAACATATAATGATGTAAAATAATTGTGCACAATACTTTATTACAGAGCAATTTGTAACAACCCGTTACGTTCCGGTGTTGTTAATATTGATTATGATATTAAACGCAGTTACAATCACAAAAGTTCATTTAAAAATGCGAGTAAACTTTTTCCTTTTCATTACATAAGCGTTTAAAAATAATAATAAAACATAATGACATAAGCTGTGATCATAACTGAATTCTAAACGCGGAATAAATAAAATAAAAGCCTAACTATCATACATTACTTATTTTAAGCCACCAAGGGATAAATCTCACTTTTACGGTTTTTCTATAATTGAACATGTTTCAGTCTTCTGGACACTGTGCGAAATTCCCAAACTATAAGCCTCTTATCTTTTAGTGTGTTATTTTAGACTCAATTACCTTTCCAACAAGGTATCACAGGCCTCATAAAGATTACTCTAGCTCCGGTTATCACCGTTTGAAGTTGGAAAAGTAAAACTACCAGCCAACCCAAAACAGAGCACCAAACATCCCTCACCATTTCTGTGATTCTGAACAAACCATTAAACCAATTGCTCTCAAATTTTTATAGAGCATACTATACACCTTAAAATTTAATCTGACATATCATGAGCCTAATTTGAGTAAAAATTGGGGGAGAAACAATTTGTGGAAAACATAAATCCAAACAACCCCTGTGCAGGGCCTCCATGGGAAGTCCTCACCCAATTGAACCTACAGGTCTCTACACAGCTTCAAATGCTACCAAATTTTGACACAACATGACTGACATCTCAAGCTTCAAAATGATATATGGTACATCCCTATTTGACCTATGTGGAGGGAGATATGCTCTCCCAAAGTCAGCCTAAAAATTATCATTTATTATAAATTTCGACGACACCTCCTTTGTTTATTTAACTTATCCCACTTTTTTAAAGTTGAGTTTTAAATCCTCAAATTGTACCTAATAGACAAGTGTGGCACACAAAGACCAACAATGCCTTGGTGCTCTTACAACCCATAACAATTTACATTATTCTCATTAATTTACAATCTATTACTTAACTTTATCAAAACTTAAACTCATTACAATCACATTATTCCATTTCATGCATTCTTAACAATTGACATATAAATCATACCCTAAAATAGGCCTATTTCCATTTCATCACATACATGCTTATACTTTACACAAGGTCCATGATTCATTACATTACAGTTCTCCAATGTCAAATATAACTACAATAAGGCACCTCAAAATACAACAATAAATACGCCAATCTAGACTTAGCCAAAATGAAACATGAATAATTAAGGCATGATACAAATCACTAATGCAATATACAATGTTCATGCTTTAAGTATAGCCTATGCCAAGTGGCTCAAAATGCAAAATAACTCCAACTTCACAAGCTCAACCTGTGGGCCTCTTGCCTATAGCTCCAGTCCCGCTACAGCCTCCTGAAACATAGCCCCATAACGCGGGGTGAGATATACGAATATATCACAGTAACCCAGAGATTCTGGAGGATCACTTCGCTCAATAGCTCACTCAAATGTAAATACAATAATGAATCATAAAAATAAAGGGATATAGCAAGGAATTTAGAGAAGTAGGAATGTATAAAGAGAAAGACATACGATGAAGCTGGAATGGTCATAGCCAAAACATCCGGCCTACTAGCCTCGGCATATAGCCTACGGGCTCTAATCCAAGAATGTGTTCCCGGAACATCATTCAAGGCTCCCCCATCTGATACACCCGAGACATTCCTAGAGTGCTCCTCAACGGATAATATCTTAACGGCCCCAGGCCAACTGGAACTCCCTATGGAGACATATCCAGTGGAAGTTTGCAACGCCATACGACAATCTATCTACTGGCCAGAAATACGGTACACTCTGTGTACCCAATATATATACATATGCATGAGCATGTTATAATCACATCATTGAACATACAACTTCCAACCACTACCCCAATGGACATGGTGGAGCACACAAAGGGATTAACCCCAGTACCAAGAGATTACCTTCTTAAAGCTCCCAAGCTAGGTAGCTTCAATGCAAGTTACCCTGTAACTTAATCCAAACAGAAATACCTACAAAAGGTCATTCTCATATACGTTAGCATCACAAAGACCACTCAATTGGTCATAAACTTAATCATGCAAAGTTACACGATTACTTACCCAAATTCTTTTGGTCAAGGACCAAGGCAATCCACCAAGCTCAATCCTCAAGGATCACGTCCGTGGGAGGCAACCTATAACGATCACACATAGGATCATCAATTCACGTGTACATCAAGTTGAAATGCAAAACACTACACTTCCCACACATACAATACCCATTCAGCCATTATGGCCAATTTATGTTTTTCATGTTCTTAATTTTCTTTCAATATTCCTATGGCTTCCTAAGTCCATCACAACACTAATTCAAGTCCTCAATTTCATTAAATCATAACTCAACATCATTTTTCCTAAATTTCCCTTTTATGGTCAAAAATTACACTTAGGCACATCCAATGGTTCACTTCCAATTCACATGCATTACACAATCACACAACCTATATAAACTTGGTTAAAACCATCACAACATCAATTATACCAAGTTTGCATCATCTTGCCCCATTTACATTTAAAGGGCCGAAATCTACATAGGCACCTAACGCGAGCTGTCGAACTCGCGCAAATTAAAAAAAAATTATTTAGGGTTCAGAAAATTTGCAGTAAAATGGAAACCCTAAGTCGTCTCTCAAGGAAATTGTTTTGGTAAAAATCGCTTATGAAAATAGAAAATAAAAGGGGGGTTTTTGGATTTCGGTTGAATAATTAAAAGACAGAATATAAAAATTGGGATTAAAAATTCGTAATTAAAAATTAACCAACCTAAGGTTAGGGTTCCTAGGATGTCCTTCCTTGTATAAAAATTACCAAATTCGCAATTAATCTCAATTGAATCAGAATCCTTATTTTCAATTGAGTATAATCTGATCATCAAATCTGATGATCATTCTTTTTCCATAATCGCAATCGTGAACCTCAGATCGAATATCCTCAATCGTACAAAATCGATCTGAGTTAGGCAAAAGAAACAAATCTGGTTAAAGAATGACCGCAAATCCTCTAGACAAATCCATGGAATCCCTTCTCCTTAGGTTGATTAAAGGGGTTTTAGCCTAGCATGGCTAGGATAAACATGATTAAAAAATAAAATGAAATAAAAAGAAGAAGAAGAAAAAGACGAAGAACGCGAAGAACACTTCAGAGAAAATCCTTTGATCCCAAAATTCAAAAATTACAGAATGATGAAAAATTTCCTACTCTGCTGTCATATACCCCTACCCAAATCGGGTTAGGGCTCAACTCAGATCGACCCATCTGTCTATAATAAGAAATAAAATAAAATAAAACTAAAACTTGGCTTTGGGCCACTTAAGTAATTGAGTTTTAATTTAAATTACAAGTCCAATAATAAAATAAAACGTCAGCAAAACGCGTCCAACTTGGCATAAAAAATAGACCAACTTACAGTCCGAATTGGGCTTCGAGCTCTTCATAATAGTTGTATCCCTATGAGTTATCTGAAAAATCCAACAAGAACGGAGTCAATCCGATAACTATAGACCGAGATATGACCAAAATACAAAAGTAACGTAAAGCTGAAAAATTCTGACGAAAATAAATTTAACCCAATCAAAAACTAAAAATCTAAATTAACTCTAAAAATCATTATTTTATCCAAATAAATCCAAAAAATACTTATCAAGAGTAACAAATAAGTGTAATAAAATATGAGTTATCAAATTCCTCCACACTTATCTTTTTGCACTCCTGGGCAAAAACTAGAATATAAAAAGAAAGCAAAGAAATAAGAAAAGAGTGAAGATCAACCTATCCTTCCTAATAATTAGCAGGTATACAAAAGATAACAAAAATCACAAATCTTGAACATATAAACCAACCAAGACAAAAATTTCTTAATCTCAAATCACAAGACCTGCCAATTTCAACTGCAATGGCTAACTACACAAAAATGGTTCCTCACAGGATGCTTTAAATTTTCTCTCAAGTGTATCAGTTAATTCAGTATATCACTCAAATCAACTCAAGAAAATCATCCTACCATAGGCTTGCTCAAGTTCTACTTCTCCACTGCTAATAACACATGCATGCACGAATCAAGATGGCTTTATGCAGGGTTGTAATAGGGCTGAGGTAAAGGTATGGATGAATATGGAAGAGAAAGCTAAACGCCCAGAAATTTACAAAGAGCAAAAGTTAAGAACTAAACTAAAAATAAAGAATAACAAAACCTTTTTTTTAAAACAAATATAAAGAATAACAAAGTAACAAACTCTTTTTTTTTATATATTTTTTTCTTTTTTTTCTTTTTTTTTTGAAACAATAATACAGACAAAATATCCAGATGGTTACCCCTCACACTTAGACTTTGCACGTCTCGGGCAAACCCTCACACTTAAACAAAACACTACAGTAAAACCAATGCTCAGTAAATCTTCAGGATGTGGAATTAATTGGTTTTTCACTTAGGCTTGTAATGTGGCTAAGAAACAAGGGTTACATAAGGCACAAAAGGGCTAACCAAGGGAATACAATGCAAGCATGGCTATTTGGCCAAAGTAGGAAAGAAAAGAAAGAATGCCTCAATCATATTCATGCATGCAAGTGAAAAATGCAGTTTCAAAAAGAACAAGAGCAAGTTCTAGAGGACAACAATCAAGAGCATAATCACACAAGAAAGAAAGATTGGCCTAAAGATGAAGACCATGTCTACAGGCTCAAAACCTCACAAGGGTATACCAAATTATGCAATCAGCAACACAGTATCAAGTAACAAGTAATGCAATCCAAGAATCAAGAACCAAGCATAAACATAAATTTCTATCAAACCCTGTGATTTAAGTATAATCCATGTATAATTCACTAATCATAAGAGAGAACAAGAAAATCAATCAATTTTTTTTTTTTTTTTGAAATCCAAACATGAAAAACAAAGCTAAGAAATGAAGTGAACTCCCTGTCCTCCCTAAGGAGGGTAAACATCATCAAGCAGCCGAAGCTCTGCATCCATCTGTGTCTCTACAAGCTGCTGCTATGCTCCTTCATAAAAGGGCTTCAGACGATGCCCATTCATAGTGAAAGTGTTTCCAGTCTGCTTATCACTTAATTCAACTGCACCATAAGGAAAAATATCAGTAATAACAAAGGGGTCGTCCCATCTTGATCTAAGTTTACTAGGCGTGAACTTAAGATGGGAATTTAATAACAGCACATTCTGGCCCACTACAAATTCTTTCCTCAGAATCTGTTTATCATGGAATGCCTTTGTATTTTCCTTGTATATGCGTGAGCTCTCATAGGCATCCAAACGAAGCTCCTCTAACTCTTGCAGCTGTAGTTTCCTTTCTCCCCCTGACTGGATTAGGTCCATGTTACACTGCTTCACAACCCAATATGCCCGATGCTCTAGCTCCACTGGTAGGTGACATGCCTTACCATAAACAAGCCGGTAAGGGGACATCCCAATCGGAGTCTTATAGGCAGTCCTGTATGCCCACAAAGCATCTTCCAACCTTTTGCTCCAATCTTTTCTATTAGCATTGACAGTCTTCTGAAGGATTTTCTTAACCTCTATGTTTGAAACTTCAGCTTGGCCATTTGTCTGTGGATGGTATGCTGTAGCTACTTTGTGGAGGACTCCATATTTTTTAATAAGGCATACATGCTCCTATTGCAAAAATGCGAGCCCTGGTCACTGATAATAGCTCGAGGAATGCCAAACTTGCAGAAAATATGAGAACTGACAAAATCTACAACAACAGTAGAATCATCAGTTCGGGTGGCTTTCGCCTCAACCCACTTAGAAACATAATCCACAGCTAAGAGTATGTAAGCAAAACCAAAGGAAACAGGAAAGGGACCCATAAAATCAATACCCCAAACATCAAAAACCTCACAGAAAAGTATAGGGTGTTGGGGCATCTCATGTCTACGAGAAATGCTACCTGCTCTCTAAGAATTATCACAAGACTTACAAAACTCATAAGCATCATGAAATAGAGAAAGCCAGAACAAACCAGAATCTAGAACCTTCCTAGCAGTTCTTTGTGGTCCAAAATGACCACCACAGGCAGATGCATGACAAAAATTCAAGACAGAAAAAGTCTCACTGTCAGGAACACATCTCCTAACCACTTGGCCACTACAAAATCTCCACAAATAAGGATCATCCTACACGTAGTATTTAGACTCACTTTTCAATTTCAAGATTTGAGCCTTAGTGGAGTCAACAGGTAACGCACCAGCAACCAAGTAATTAACTATATCAGTAAACCAAGTGAACTTACCTTGCAGCTGTAAAAGCTGCTTATCAGGGAAATCATCCCCAATAAGTATAGCGTCAGATGGAAGAGAGGTGATGCGGCTAAGATGATCAGCAACTTGGTTTTTCGCTCCACTTCTATCCTTAATCTCAATATCAAACTCTTGGAGCAGCAACATCCACCAGATGAGTCTAGGCTTAGCATCTGCTTTCTTTAAAGGAAATTTCAAAGCTGCATGGTCAGAGAAAACAATAACCTTGGTATCTAACAGATATGACCGAAACTTATCAAGAGCAAATATTATAGCCAAGAGTTCTTTTTCAGTGGTGGTATAGTTGGATTTAGCAGAATCTAATGTCCTGGATGCATATGCAATGACATGTGGGGCCTTGTTGACCAGCTAAGCAAGAACAGGTCCAACAGCATAATTGGATGTGTCGCACATCAACTCAAATGGGAGAGACCAATCAGGTGGACGGATCACAGGAGCTATGGTTAGGCAGCGCTTCAGATGATCAAAAGCGGCCTTGCATGCATCACCAAACTCAAAGTCAATGTCTTTCTGGAGGAGGTTGGACAGTGGAAGAGCAATCTTGCTAAAATCCTGAATAAAGCGCCTGTAAAAACCTGCACGGCCAAGAAAAGAACGAACTTCCCGCACAGAAGCGGGGTAAGGCAAAGCAGTAATAACATCAATTTTAGAAGGATCCACTTCAATACCCTTTTTAGAGACAACATGTCCTAAAATTATCCCTGACTCAAGCATGAAATGACATTTTTCAAAATTCAACACAAGGTTGGTTTGAATGCATTTGTTCAAAACTCTACCCAGATTACCCAAACATGCATCAAAAGAAGAGCCACAGACACTAAAATCATCCATAAAAACTTCCATGCAATCTTCTAACAACTCTGAAAAGGTGCTTACCATGCAACGCTGAAAAGTACCT
>NW_026899695.1:0-92635 GCF_033153095.1 Gastrolobium bilobum | reverse complement strand
CCCATCTTGGATCATCGACAGTGGTGCATCCCAACACATGACGGGCACACTCTCCTATCTATCCAATGTGCATTCTATTTCTCCTTGTTCTGTGGGACTGCCGAATGGAGTTCATGATATTGCTACGCAATGTGGCAGCATTACTTTGGGCTCTTCTCTTCATCTCTCCAATGTTCTTTATGTCCCTTCGTTGGCTTGTAATTTGATTTCTGTATCTCAGCTTCTGCGCCAGTCTTGCTTGGCATTGTTTGTTAATTCTGTTTGTTTGATACAGGACCTAAAGCAGAAGAGGACGATTGGAACGGGTGTTGAACGAGAAGGGGTGTATATATTGTGTGCATCATCAGCTTCTGCTCATGTTGCCAGTACGTCAGATTCTGCAGCACTATGGCATCGTCGTCTAGGACATCCATCTTCCCGTTATTTATCTTTGTTACCTTTTATTTCCAATGCAAATAATTTGGCTCCTTGTGACGTTTGTTGTAAAGCCAAACAACCACGAAGTCCTTTTCCTATTAATAATAAACGTTGTTTACATCCTTTTGATTTACTTCACTGTGATATATGGGGGCCATATCATATGGCATCTACAACTGGTGCCCGCTATTTTTTAACTGTAGTCGATGATTTTAGTAGACATGTTTGGATTTTTTTGATGCGCAATAAAACTGAAACTTCCACATGTTTACTTCGGTTTCTCCACTTGGTTCGCACCCAATATGATGCATCTGTTAAGCGAATTCAGAGTGATAATGGGACTGAATTTTTGTCATCTGTAGTCCAAGAGGCTCTCTCTGATCCTACGGTATTCATCATCAATTATCATGCACTTACACCCCACAGCAAAATGGACGCGTTGAACGTCGTCATCGTCACATCCTCAACGTGGCTCGTGCTTTGCGTTTTGATGGTCACTTACCTATATCTCTTTGGGGAGAATGCATCTTGACCGCTGCTCACCTCATCAACAGGACACCGACTCCACTCCTTGGTGGTCAGTGTCCCTATGAAGTTTTGCATGGCACTCCACCAAAGTATGATCACTTACGGGTCTTTGGGAGTTTATGTTACACTACTGTTTTACCCAAACCACATGATAAGTTCGCTCCTCGCTCCCGTAAGTGTGTGTTTGTTGGCTACCCTTTCAACAAAAAAGGATGGAAGGTCATGGATATCTCCACTCATGAAATATTTGTTTCTCGTGATGTTTTATTTCATGAAACTATTTTTCCATTGGCTGCAACTTCATCTGCACCTTCTGTCCATGTACCGTCACCACAAGCTGTCTTCACCGATTATGATGTGGCACCTGTTACTGCTATTGATACTCCCACAGCGGAGCTTGATGACAGGGGGAGTTCGTCCTCCCCAGTTCCGGGTTCTATTACTTCATCCACGGATGTCCCTGGTTCACCGGTTCCGTTGACAGAACCCAACACTGCATCTGTGGCAGATATTCGTGAACAGCGTGCCAGACGTCCCCCATCTCATTTAAAGGATTATGTATGCAACACAATGACTACACCCTTTCCTCGTCTCTCCACTTCTCCAATCGACTCAGGTATTCAATATTCCATTGATCATTATGTTTCTAATGCATTATTTTCTTCGCACCATCAGATTTTTCTTGCCGCCGTGGATAGTAACCTGGAACCCAAATCATTTAAAGAGGCTATGCAATATCCTCATTGGCAGAAAGCCATGCAAGCCGAAATTGATGCATTGGAAGCCAATCATACTTGGCAAATTCAACCTCTCCCTTCTGGTAAGAAAGCTATTCCATGTAAGTGGGTGTACCGCATCAAGTACAATTCTGATGGAACCATTGAACGCTATAAAGCGCGTCTGGTTATTGCTGGGAACAATCAGATCGAAGGAGAAGATTACACTGAGACTTTTGCACCGGTGGCTAAAATGACAAGTGTGCGTACATTTTTATCTGTAGCTGTAGCTCGAAAATGGAGCATTTTTCAGCTGGATGTTCAAAATGCCTTTCTCCATGGCGATTTGGATGAAGAAGTCTTTATGCGTTTTCCTCCCGGTTTCTCCCAAACCAAGTCTGGTCACGCCTGTAAGCTTCAACGTTCACTTTATGGTCTCAAGCAATCCCCACGAAATTGGTTTGCTAAGCTTCGTAGTTCTCTCCTCAGTTTCGGCTTTGTTCAGTCTCGTGCTGATTATACGTTGTTCACTTACTCGACTGGTTCCCATTATGTTGCTATACTTGTCTATGTAGATGATATTTTGTTGGCAGGTAGTGATCCTTCTCTCTGTGACCGTGTCAAAGCTCATTTACAAACCTGGTTTAAAATCAAAGATCTTGGTCCCCTCAAGTATTTTCTTGGCATTGAATTTGCTCGAAGCAAGACCGGTTTGTTTCTTACTCAACGCAAATTTGCTTTGGATATTCTTAAGGAATGTGGACTTCAAAGTTGTAAACCGGTTGCTTATCCTATGGATCCCAATCACAAGCTTGCTCTTGCTGAAGGACCTCCGTTTGATGATCCTAAACGTTATAGACGTATTGTTGGCCGTCTTGTATATCTCACGATTACACGACCAGAACTTAGTTATGCAGTTCACACACTTTCTCAGTTTTTGCAGCATCCTATGCAGATACATTACGATGCGGCTATTCGTGTTCTTCGGTACATTAAGTCCAATCCTGGCCAAGGACTCCTTCTTCGATCTGACAGTGATCTTCTTCTTCGTGCCTATTGTGATTCGGATTGGGCTAGTTGTCCCTTGACTCGAAAATCAGTCACTGGTTATTTTGTTACTCTTGGACATTCTCCTATTTCTTGGAAAACCAAGAAGCAAAACACAATATCCCGCTCCTCTGCTGAAGCTGAATACCGTGCCATGGCAGCTGCGACTTCTGAGCTTATTTGGTTAAAGTCTTTTCTCAGCTCTCTTGATATTCCTCATGCAGCCCCTATGCAACTGTTTTGTGACAGTCAGTCTGCTATTCATATTGCTTCTAATCCAGTGTTCCATGAGCGTACCAAGCATATCGAGTTAGATTGCCATTTTGTTCGGGACTATCTTCTCAGCAAGACTATTTCTACTCAACATATCCCCACTAGTTCTCAACCCGCAGATATTATGACCAAAGCACTTGGATCCAAACAATTCGATTTTTTGACTTCCAAGTTGGGCATCTCCTCCCTCCATGCTCCACCTTGAGGGGGAGTATTAGCGTAGCATTAATTTGTTAGGATCCTGATTGTAACTATCACGGTTTGTTACCTTGTATATTAAAATAGATTAGCTTGATTTATGCTTTCTGTTCCTTAGTTTTAGCTGATTTCCTGATGTAAATAGATTAGCTTGATTTATGCTTTCTGTTCCTTAAGTTTAGCTGATTTCCTGATGTAAATAGATTAGCTTGATTTATGCTTTCTGTTCCTTAAGTTTAGCTGATTTCCTGATGTAACCAATTGTAAATCTTGGTCTATATAATAGACCCAATTTAATATATCATCAAGCTGCGAATGACAGCAACAGAACTTCTGTTAAGTTAAAAAAAAAATAGGTATTTATGAGTCAGGTCAAGGTCAGATGAAGTGCAGAGAAGTGAACCAGTTTTTTTGTACACCCCTAAGTAGACTATGAACATATTCACTTTAAGTTTGTTAAAAAATTTCGTAATATCTAATTATTTATCAATAAATTGGATGATTAGAATCACACTCGTAACCATAAGATTCTGAGGATTGAATTCGTAATTATTTGATGACACATATTGTTAAATAGTTAAGTGAAGACCGCATAATAATTTTATATTATATCTTTAAAAAAATTTATTTATTTATTTATTACCACTAGTTTGCTAATTTATGTGAGATAGATGCTGTAGACGTGGAATAATTTCAGTGATTGTGAACTATATACCATTCAAGCTGTTAGAGCTTGACTTCTCCAAAAGGATTGGATTCTATTAACCCATTCGAAAATGAACGACTTATCGTTGTGTGTGTGGGCAAATCTTACGTATCTGTTCGGAGGGGGGGTTACAGCTTACCACCTTTTGTCAATTATCCAACGTCCAAATATTCAAGCACACCAAGTTGAACAAGTCATTTCCGAAAGATTTCTTTTTGTTTATTACATGGAAAAACAGTTTGAAAAGAATGGCTAATGAAATGGAAAACAAATTGTGTTGAAAGAATGGATCCGTTGAATTGAATTTGTCTCTTGATTTGGTATATGCATATAGCTGTCGACTGTGTGGTAAACATTGGTTGTTAAAATGTGTGTTGCAGGAGTCGCGCTTGAATAATAAGGCAACTTTAGTAAGAAGCTCGTGATATAGATAGATTAGTTGTAACTACTAGTGATTTTGATTTTTGAGGAAGCAACGTCGACACAATCAAAAACAAATCACTGGGTGTCATTAGTTGTGTTCTGCAACTTAGCTATCAACAGAATATGCTCTTGTAATGAGGAATCTATTAAAACTGGAGAAAGTACAAATTTAGGACTCCACAGCCACTCACCAAGGAAAAATCATCCTATGAACTGCAAATTGATGATTGAGATTTGAGAGGGATTTGTTTGGAGGGGGCAAAAGCAATTTGTAGCTAAGTTCTTAATTTTCTTCCATCTCAAATTAAAAGAATAAATAAATAAAATAAAATTCTTCCACTTGTGGAGATTCTGCCTCTAGTACGACAAGATAGGACCATAATAATGGGAGAGTTTTGGAACCATATTTTTAAGGGTCTCGATCTTGAATCACATCAATACTTGATTGCTAAGTTTGTCCTCTAAATAAAAAGGGTTTTGCATTTCTCATTTTAATATGAGATTAGAAAAATTCTTAAACATTCATAATTTAAATGGATCCCACCATAAAAAAAATATTACACGCAAAATGATCTCTCAACGATGTGAGAAAACAATTGTAGTGTTAAAGGAGAAAGTGTTTTTCGAAATAAAAAATAACAACAAAGAGAGGGAGGGGGGAAAACAAACCAAATCCTCTTCAGTTGTCACTCGGGCTTTTGTGCTGGTCAGGCCTACATATTCAATTGGGAAGCCCCATTTTGGTAGTTTGTGATCCACAACTGGAACATTTGAGTTAATAACATTTAGGTTGGACCCTACAAAAAAAGTGGGCTGGGGTGAATCCAGCATGCCTACAATTTTTCCTTGGACCTATGGAAACATAATTACAACATGGTCAAATTTCTCGAAATTTTGTTAGATTGATATTCCAAAAAGTCAAATATTAGAAAAGGAATTTTCTTTAAAGTATGATTTAACCATGATACTTTTTAAAAGAAGCCGTCCATTTTAAATTTACTCTTCACATCTAGTATCTCCTTCAGTTGTCTCTGCAAAGAAAATAGATTAAGTTAAAAACATCTAATCAAGACATAAGATAATTCTTCAGGATGTTCAACCACCTTATATAATGCATTCCAACATGCATCGGACTTATGATATTCCAGTAGCCATTTAATAGCCATCGCGTATTCAATTGTATTGGGCTGGGAACAATGTGATGTTGATATTGCATTACTCTGTAAAAAGCAAAGGACACAAAATGTAAATCATGTTTTCTAATACTTGAAGAAAAAATGGCAAAATAAAATCAATCAGCTAGGTGAATTAGGCTACCATCTCCTGGCGTCGCTTTTGAAGCAGAACTCTTCTTCTGATGACCAAATGACCACTGAAATTGCTTTGCTTGCAAGGCTCTCTTACAGTTCCCTTCTCGGCGCTCACAATCCTGCAGGAAACTTACCAGCAGTATATATATGTAGAACAATACTGTGCAAAGTTTAAAATGCTTCAGAATATTAGAGCCGTCTAATATCATAGATGTTTCTTTCCTTCCATTGTAATAACAATTGGTACATGCAAAAAGAAGAATGCATATGGTTAGCATTATTTTATCCTTCCCCCATCATCAACTATACATGGTTCAAGTCTTGGTGCAAAATCCCTGTTTGTGTTTTTATTTCTCTAACCAAAACCAATTCCCATTAAACTCCAACTAGCGAGAGTGAGGTGAGTGAAATTTTTGTATGCAACCTTACCTTTACATAATTATAAAAAAAGACTATTTCTCGGATTGTGAGGAAATATAAACTCATCCATTATTCTATGGTGACTTCCACATCTAGAGATTTATCATTAACATAATGAATTGGAAACTATTATGTGGTTTGCATCTACCAACTTACCTTTTAAAGTTCTCCGACATGGAAATTGTTGAGATATATAGTCTCCACATTAGTTGCTCATACAACCAATGTGGGACTACATATCTCAACACGCCCCTTCACACGAGAGTTCATTGGGCTTGAAGAGTGGAAGATGCAACAGGCTCAGCCTATCTGTGCTAAGAAACTCCACAAGAGAAAGTGGGGGGCGGCGAGACTCTGATACCATGTAAAGAACCTTGGGATACACCACCCCAAAAGCTAGCTCAAAGGGTGGGAGTGCCCAAGTCCTTATAAACTCCACATTAGTTGCTCATACAACCAATGTGGGACTATATATCTCAACACGCCCTCTCACGCAAGAGCCCTTTAGGCTAGAAGCGTGGAAATTGCACAGGCCCAATTTTTTGTCTACCTTTTTGTGCTTTTTATTTTAATTCCACTTTAAAGTGGGGGACGGTGAGACTCTGATACCATGTAAAGAACCAATTCAACTCAAAAACTTAAGCTTAAAGGGTAAAAGTGTCTAAGGCCTTATAAACTCCACATTAGTTGCTCATACAACCAATATGAGACTATATATCTCAACAGAAATAATGATTATGGCAACTAATAGAATATTAAAGCCATTCAGCTTACTAAGATTAAGGCTCTAGGATTACAGGTCTACATTGGTTTGCTTCTCTACCATCAATAATTTGAATAAACATTCAAGTACAAACAGTAAGCATAGGCAGCACCTTTCATGCTTAATTATCTAGACAGCAACTAGTGGGACAGTTCCATATTGGTTAGGTTTTCAACTTCATAATATAATATTTTCAGGAGGTAGGGGGTGTGTCAGATGTCATCCATATTCTTAAATCGAACAGATGTTATAATATACCAATCATAAAAATTAGAAGACAAATTCAACATAAAAAAAAAAGGGCAACGAATGAAATACCTCCCTTCTCCAAGAATAAGGCATCTATTGTTCAACTCAGATATTGCAGATTCAGCTGCATCTTTTGTCTTGAAAATAACCAATGCTCTACCTGTCAGCAGATGAGAAAACAAAAATAATCGATGATCTACAAATCACAAAACTTCTATTATGGAGCAGTGAATTTGATATTTCTCGTCATACCAATGAAAGACCAACAATAAAATGTACCATGGGATTGTTTGCTGGTTATAAAAGTAAAATCAGTAAATACCATAGTATGTATTGGAAGTGGGGCTCCATTCTATCATCCTTGCAGCTACCTTCTCTTTGAGTGCATGCCAAACAAGATCCTAAACAAGAATTGAAGAAAAAGAAATGAAGAAACAAACCACTAAACACAGAGACCAGATTAAATTAAAAAATAAACCAAACTTCGTCTTAAGAGGGAAGAATAGCTCATTTCACAGCCTATTGTCGCATCACATCCATTAAAGTCTCATTACATAATTATGAATACAAACATAACTCCACTCTGCACATAAATCACATCAGTTTCAACTAATACAAGATTTTTCACTTTTCAGTTGTTACATTGTATAACAATTCTACAAATATTCATATTAGGTCTCAGATTTGAAATTTTCATGAAGTAAGTCATAATCATGGCAGGTTTTTAATCTCTCAAAGTTCAATGAACAAACAAATTAGGCAGTATTAATAATTGTACTGTTCGTTTATCATAGCATCATCTATCGCAAAGAAAAATATAAGCAAGCTCTATTTGGTATAAAGTAAACAAACAACAAGAAAGAGTTGAAAAGTTGGATGTTATATACCTCTACTTCATATGACGTGTAGGATGGATCCAGATTATTCATTAAAACCAGGGTACCCAACTCTTGAGCATTCCGTAGTCTTTCGTCCCAAGGCTACAACATTATGTTAAGAAAATCAAGCATAAAAATAATTTCGTAACATATCCTTATGATAGAAGAGTATATTTGTATTTACTCACTCTGGATGTCATTTTTAACCTGTAGTATATATATGATCTGCTTTAAGCAAATATGTCTGGAAGCAGACATAAGAATAGGAATCTTTACAATGAGTCAATGACCAATGAACAGGAAACTTCATTCCATTCATTTTGTTCTGTTATAAAATATACTTTTTCTGTAGCAGTTCAAAAACAGAATTGTTTGATCATACTTTAAAATCTAGAAAATCAATCTAATAACTTAAATTAAAATCTAAATAAGGTCAGCGTAGCTTATTTCAAACCAGCCTAGGCCAGTTCCATGTATACCAAATAAGCCCAAAAAATATTCAAAAGTTGCTATATGCAATTGTTATAGAGTGACATTTACAATTGGCATTATTCCCATAAGTGAAAATTATAGCACACAAATAATTTTTGTAAGTTTTCGATCAATATCATGAGGACGTAAACTGGCCACTCAAAGTTAAAAGGATCTTATTTAAGATTTTATTGAAAAAATAAGGACTTCATTGGAGAATGATCTAAATGTGATCAACCAAGAAATTTTTTCTTATAGAAAAGGGCAACCATAAAATTATACAAGCATTTCATATGAAAAACTAATTTCTCTCGGCTAATATGTCTGAAATTCTTTACTAGCAAACAGCCTGATAATTTCGAGCAAAATTCAACTTTAAGGAATTATTCTTTAGCAGGTAAAAGAAGCAAATGTTTAGAAAACTAACTAGAACTTAGCAGATAGTTGATGTCATAGTCATCTCCTGGAAAGTCATTTTTGCATATTTACTCAGTGATGGAAATGAGTGTTTTTTTTAGATATTCCAATTTGTTCATCGTTTTGTTACTAGTCCGATTCCGGGCGAGTCTCGAAATTAAGGCTTTAAAACTCTCTAAAAAATGATACCGGAGAGGATTGAACACATACTTTCAACCCTACCTGCTTAGTTCCCTAACACTAACTGAACTACCATTATTTGGTGAAATGAGTGCTTTTCATATCGGTATTATACAGATAAATAAGGGATAGGTTATTCTACCTACCATTTTTTCTGCCTACCACTCTAAAATACCGTTAGATCAAAATCTAAAGAGAAGAGAGAAAGATAAATATTAATTAAGATTCTCATCTAAAATAACATATCTCAATAAATAAAAGTAAAAAACAAAATAAAAAAAATCAGAGTCTGCCTAAAATAACTTGCAGTACTTTAGTCATTAAAATGAGAAGCAAAGTTATATTTATAATTTTTTTTTTACAAACTATATTATGTACTTGGGATGCAGAAATATTTAAGTGTGCACTCTTCATAATATATAGTATAATTTGTAAGAATTTGTAAACAAAAAATTTATAAATATAACTTATCTCATAAATTATACTATGTACTCTAAGAACTATAAACAATTAAGTGTGTACTCCCGAAGTTTATAAAAATTTATAAACTATCCATTAAAAAATTACAGAAAAAGCAAACCAGTTCAAATCCTATAGAGTATAAGGTGTGGAAGTTCCCAAAAAGTAAAGGACCTACAAAATAAACACTGTTTTACATTTTATCCTAGGTACAGATTCCAGCTCCTTTTTCTATTTATTTCTTTTTAAATAAAACAACTCCCGTTGAAACACCAACATGTGAGAGCACGGGTGAGAAAATCCTTATATAAGCAATCTTAAGCTTACATTTCTTTTTTGCAAAGAGGTTAGTTTCCTTTTTCTATTATCCAAATAAGAAAAAATAAAAACTATTTGCTAGATAAACCCTAACCTTAAAAATGACCAAAACCTAAACCAAAATCCAAAATAAATGTAAAGAATGAAGAACTCACCACATTCTTAAACCACCTTCTTTTTTCCTGCAACAACGAAAATGGAGGGGGAGATTAGAACAGCGTTTGGAGTCATATATGAAACCACATCTACAAGTTACAGATTGTGAATTTTTTTATTTTTTTTTGGCTACTACCAAGATTCTCAATTATTTATATATTGCTCCAGAAGTCAGGTTCTCTAGTTAAATAATTTATATCCAGAGAAAAAGGGACATTCTACATTTTTCAAATAAAAGGGGTCAAAAAGAACTTCGACATCATAAATATATAATGACGATGAACCTTTCATATTTCTACAATACTTGCATGGTTAATTTTCTCAACACACCAAACAAGCAGAGAAATTATAGGGTATCTGATTTGTTCACCCCATAGGTTTAGTCTTTCAAGAAAGCAGATAAAATATGATAACAATCATGGATTTTTAGATACTTACTGCATTTGGCCTTTCATTCACCTCAATAACTTTTCTGTATGTTTCCACTCTCTTATCCTGTCTGCAATCTGCCTTCTTCTCATTAAATTCCTCATCCTTAGGGGATTTACTACTTTGACTAATGGTTGACTCCTCTTCTACGATCTTTCTCTTTTTATATGGAAAAGAACATGATGAGCTCTTTAGCAAGACATTCTCAGAAGTTGTCACTTCAGATTTATCTTCAACTTGACTCTGCAAGATATCTGAAGGAAGATTCCTAATCTTAATTACAATTTTAGGTCTTATGTTTGTCTCAACATGCAGATGGTTACTGGTTTTTTTATCCCCCTTCCTGTTAAAGAATTGCTCCACTGCAGAACAGTAACATAATGAACTAATGTATCCGGGAATGCTAATTTATGGCAACTACAGGCTCATCATGTATACAAAATATTCCAGTAATTAATTAGTCCAGATCAAATGAAATAACTGACCTTTAACTCCGTCAATCTCATCAGGAAATTTATTAACGATTATACGCTTTGCAACATCAAAAGTACAATTGAAAAAGAAGTCAGCCCTCTTTAACTCTGTTTCAGATGGCTCGGGATTTCTTTTGTCCTTCGAGGTGCAAACAACACTGCATTTTCCAATAATTGATTCCTGAAAACAAAATTTTGAATAGAGGAGATAGCATCAACAAACATCTAGATATGACAAAGACTCACATTTCAACTATGTCAAATTTTATATACCAACAAAATTGATATATATCACCTTAACAGATAATTCCCTCATTATATGCACTCAGACTATCATCAGTCATGTACAAAACCCAAATCAAAATAAGTGATTTTGATATCACATTTTAACGCCAAAGCTTAGGATATTAAGTCTACGAGTCTTTTCACTTGTATGGTTCTTAGTTGATTTGTTTCTAGTCAATATGAAACTTAGTTATTCTTCCGGATTTGAATTTTTTAAAATCTCCCCCTCACAGGTGAGACCCAACATTAGTTATGTACTCTCTCAAATGGAATCCTCTTGGAGGATTAATGGAGTTACCAACCAAGAGTAATCAAGTTTGCCTTCATAAAATGGGTTTGGCAAGCGCAAATCTTAACACAAACCACCATCTTCAAATAATCAACTCAATCAAATTATAAGTTTTGATACCATTTGTTAGGATAAAACCAGATATAACATCTTAACCGAAAACCTTAAGACATTAAATTTATAGGTCTTTTTGGCCCTTAATTATTTATCAGAATTTCTAATAATCTCCAATAAATAATCATTTCAACCAAAAAACTTGCGGTTGAATAAGGGTTACGTTAATAGTTTTATATTTTCGTATCACACATCCCTTGAACCCCGCATTTAACTATAATTTCTTCACTAAACTATCCCTTCACACAGAGTCAATCTTCAAAGAATGCAATTAATTAATACGGTAGATGACAAATATCAGGAAATAACTAACTAATTAAATAAAATTACCAGAAAATTGACATTGGAAACACCTTTGCCCACACCAGATGCCAAAAACAACTCATTCCAACGTGGCTGATAATCTCCCAAGAAATTACGAATCTCGGAGGGACGAAAAAACCAGACAACTTTGACCATCTTTTCATGGGTTGGTCTCTCATATATCTTGACAAGCTTACCGATAGAAGTATCAGTATGATCTGTATGGTAAAAGTAGACACAATCATACAGAAAGTACTCCACACCCTCGTAAACAAATGATTCATAGAACTGCATCTCTTTATTTTTCAGACCAACTCCCCTCTTAATGCCCCACTTGAAATCTCCAACATTTGGGTGTGACACTGACATGCCTTATAATAATGTTTTGCTCACAAATGCTCAAAGACAACAAAACACTTGGTAACTACAACAACACAGCTTCTATACTAAGTTACAAGTGTTATATGCTTTTTCAATTAACAAGAGAAAAGGAGGACGAAGAAGCTTTTTTTTCAGTATGACATTTTTGTTCTTCAATTCCTTAACCGTGACCGTACAACGTAGGCAGCAGTAGCATGCAAAGCATGACCTTCTGAAACGAAAAAGCAAAGAAACGTCTAACTAACTCCGTTTATCTACGCGTATTTCTAATTCTAGTAAAAGAGGAACAGTCAAAAAAAATTCTCCTTTTCAAAGGACGGTCAAACATAAGGTTATGTTTTTTTAATTCTATTTCTAGTAAAAGGTTCAAAACATCAATTGTGCAAATTAGGGTATATTGGGTGCATAGTATAGAATAAGGCATGATAGTATAAGACCTGATAATATAAGACATGATTGTATAGGATCTGATTAAATTTTAATATCATCTAGTGTTTGGTACGGTATTATAGGATAAGGTATGATAGTATAAGACCTGATAATATAAAACATGATTGTATAAGATCTGATTAAATTTTAACACGATATAGTGTTTGGTACGGTATTGTATAAGATAATATCCTCCAATATTTTAAAAATTAATATATTAAAAAATATTTTAATATATTAATATTGAGATGATATATTAGTTCTTGAGAATTGTACTTGTGAGCAATATTAATATATCAACCTCTTATCAGAACTAATCCCACACCCATAGACCTGATTAAGTTATACATCATTTTGATGTATTAAGGGGTTCTGCTATATAAGTTTATACTATACGATGGTCACGCCAAACAACTGAAAATGTCATCACATATAATATAAACTTATACTATCAAGCCTTATACATCACAAGAACAATTTCAAGCTTTGATTATCTAAGAATGTTGATTTTTCTTATACCAAAATTTGGAGAGTGGATTCTCTACCTGTATGATTTGATATGATAAGGTTATGTGAAAGGTTTTTAATCGTTTTTATTAAATAAATCTACAATAATAAGAGATGAAATAGGAAATATAAAATATAAGGTGGGAAAACGATAACTTTTAATTTGCCTATCAACGATTATAAACTTTTAGCATGACCTGATGTAAAATTAGAAGTGCAACATCCAATCCCCAAAATTTGAGAAAAGAAACAAATAATGGGTTTACACGTCGAAAAGCTATTTGGCTAAGAAATCCCATTGTTGGAGTTTCACCCCAATTGCTCTTACATGGCTTCTGCTCTACAATTTTATCTTCTTCGTCCTTAAATTTTTATGAATGAATATTAAAAAAAGGTTGTATTTACAAATATATATATATATATATATATATATATATGGGGAGGGTTCTTTTGACTCCAGACTAAGACTTTTAAGTCTTACTCCCCTATGTGTGTCTATATATATATATATATATATATATATATATATATATATATATATATATATATATATATATATAAGGAGGGTTCTTTTGACTCCACAGTAAGATTTTTAAGTCTTACTCCCCATCTCAGTTGTTGATGGATGGAAATCAATAAATATAACTTCCTAAACTATAACCGTTGGAATGGACGAAAATCAACGGCTAGGATCAGGAGTAAGACTTATAAATCTTACTCCTGATCAAATGATCTCTCTTATATATATATGGGGAGGGATCTTTTGACTCTAGAGTAAGACTTACAAGTCTTACTCCTCATCTCAACCATTGATTTCCGTCCATCTAACGGTTATTATTAATTTGAAATTAATAATTAATTATATATATATATATATATATAATAACCCTAATATGTAATTGTTGATTTAATTATGAATTAATAATTTTAGTCATAATATTGAAGAATAATTATAAGGAAAGTAGAAAAAAAAGTCACCTTTAGTGAAAAGGGAGTTAAAATAAAAGTTAAGGGGTAAAAATACGTGTAAACAAAGTTATCCGAAAAGTGAAAATAAAATTAAAAATATTATTGGAAAAATATTATAGTCCATTGGTTAAAGTTTAGTAACGAATGAAGATGTGTTGATAGATAAGTTTATATTCGCTGGTATAATGAACTCACTATAGTGACTCAAGTGAGTCATTATTCTTCATTTTGTTCTTCAACTTCCACATACGACAGAGAGGGACAGAAGAGAAATAGACTTTGAAGTCAAATCTTCCAAGGAGCATAACTTGAGCTAGAGTTAACGAAATTCATCTGTTCCAAAGCCAAAGTTGAAGTATGTAACCTGAGGAACAGATCTACAGTGCGCCTAAGAGTCTTGTTGAGGATCCTACATTAGAGGAGGTTTGGTGACTCGTTTCTCGGGTAGGTCATTTATACAGCTTCGTGAGGTGAGCTCTATGTTTAAGGGGTTCGCTCCTACTTTGTGTTTCGCCATAGTGTATGGACTATGGTCGGGTTGTATAATATGTATGAGATATATGATCTAGATGCATTCATATAGAGCTATATGATGATGTGCTATGACATGTTTTATGTGATATGTATGATGATTCTTGGCTATTGAATCAGTGTGCATCAACTCCATGTAGGGGAGAGACCCTTGGGAATAACGGTGTACACCAATGAGATATGAGATATTCCATGTAGGGGAGAGACCATTGGCAATAAGTGCATTGATTTCCACTTGGAGAGAGGTCCTTGGGGAATGACTGTGTACTTCAGAGATGTTATATAAGATATATTCATTACAGTATGTTATATGATGTATATGATGTTTTGTATATTATGTATCTGACTATCTTACAGGAAGTGGGCCCATGGTATGGAGAGTTCTCTATAAACTTGGAGCTTACTGAGATTCGTCTCTCACCCTGTTTGAGGATATGATTTCAGGTTTGCAAATAGTCGGTGAGTCCTCACGGGGCAAGAATACGACTTGTGGCTAGAAGTGCCATAGTGGATATGTGTATTTTGGATGATTCATCATCACTGTGTAGATACATGATCCGTGTGTAGCATTATAATGCTATTATTTTGGAGGACATGTATTTATTGTATAGTTGTGTTCCTACATTAGAGGAGGTTTGGTGACTCATTTCTCGGGTAGGTCATTTATACAGCTTCGTGAGGTGAGCCCTATGTTTAAGGGGTTCGCTCCTACTTTGTGTTTCGCCATAGTGTATGGACTATGGTCGGGTTGTATAATATGTATGAGATATATGTTCTAGATGCATTCATATAGAGCTATATGATGATGTGCTATGACATGTTTTATGTGATATGTATGATGATTCTTGGCTATTGAATCGGTGTGCATCAACTCCATGTAGGGGAGAGACCCTTGGGAATAACGGTGTACACCAATGAGATATGAGATATTCCATGTAAGGGAGAGACCATTGGCAATAAGTGCATTGATTTCCACTAGGAGAGAGGTCCTTGGGGAATGACTGTGTACTTCAGAGATGTTATATAAGATATGTTCATTACAGTATGTTATATGATGTATATGATGTTTTGTATATTATGTATCTGACTATCTTACAGGAAGTGGGCCCATGGTATGGAGAGTTCTCTATAAACTTGGAGCTTACTGAGATTCGTCTCTCACCCTGTTTGAGGATATGATTTCAGGTTTGCAAATAGTCGGTGAGTCCTCACGGGGCAAGAATACGACTTGTGGCTAGAAGTGCCATAGTGGATATGTGTATTTTGGATGATTCATCATCACTGTGTAGATACATGATCCGTGTGTAGCATTATAATGCTATTATTTTGGAGGACATGTATTTATTGTATAGTTGTGTTCTATTCATTTTGCGATCATGATGTATGATCCATTATACTGTATATGCTCTATATATGTTTTGTACATGTTTTAAGTTTTGATACATGTACTTTTGAGTATCCATGCATGTTATATGATGATTTAGTATACAGATATGTGCATGTGCTGAGAAATGTATGTTGTTAGATATAGTGGCACAGAGCCATTTATGCATGTACTTATGGAGGGGTTTTAGATCCTTTGTTGAACCATATATGATTATATGAAATTTCTGTGATTATATGTTTATCAGGTATGGATTATGAGAGTGGAATTTAATCCCCATTTGTTCGATTTACAACCATTACGCTGTCTGATTTTAGACTCTGTTTGGATTGACACTTGTTGTCATATTCAAATGGTAAAGGGCCACCGCATATGGTAATGAATGAAATATGAAAGTTTAGAAAATAAATTATGATTGATAAGAAAGGTGGAACGTAAGAGGAAAAAGTTAGTTGAACCAGCTCGAGACAGAGATGTTACAATATATATATATATATATATATATATATATATATATATATATATATATATATCACGTCAACATCAACAACATCTTTATCCCAAATTAATTGGGGTCGGTGGAAAAAAAAACCACAACCAAATCATCCTAGTTGGTGATGCTTCCTTGAGACAGTGACCGTGACCGCAACCACCCTCTTTCTTCTTCCTTCAGTGAGCATGGGAAGAGTCTGAGCAAAATGGCGTCACGTGAAACTCCATTCATCTTCAAGGTGTCACAGTAGAGCAAGAAATTCTCTAGATGACTGTAGGGGTCTTCGATGCTTCCTCTAGCGAACTGATATTTTTAAATCAGTTGCAGCAGTGCTGGCTTGAGCTCAAAGTTATTAGCTTCCACATTGGGTCTAACAATACTCGTCGTCTGTGAAACTCGGGCTGGAGTCATGTAATATCCCACAGTTCTGGGAGGATTTTGAATCGCGTTGTTGTCAGCCATAGTTTCTTCCTTTGGTTCCGTCGAGCTTAATGCTTTTGCTTCTTTTGCTTTTCTTTCTTTTGCGCTTTTTTTGAGTTTTCTGGCTGTCATTTTTATGTGATGAACCCATTTATATATATATATATATATATGGAAAATAATTTGTACTTTAAAAGGATGTAAGTTGTGTCTTTTTAGTCTTTTACTCTATGTACTCCCGATAGTACATAATTATAACATGAAAAGTTACTTTTTTCTCTCTTCTCATTGATATTAGCTGATGTGGAAAGTGAAAAAAATGTAACTTTTCATGTTATAACTATATAGTACCGAGAGTACATAAAGTAAAAGACTAAAAGGACATAACTTACATCCTTTACAATGATACACATTAAACCCATATATATATATGTGTGTGTGTGTGTGTGTGTGTGTGTGTGTGTGTGTGTAAACAATATATATATATATATATATATATATATATATATATATATATATATATATATATATATAAACAATGTTATGGTTGAACCCTAAGAAAGAGAGAAACAGAGGAACTGATAAAAGGAACGAATGAAAATGTGATTTTATTTCTGAATGACTTTTTACAAGTACAGCTTATTGTTTATATACACCCTACTGTACATACATGCGCTTATCTATATGTTGCCACATAACCACCACCTAACTACTTCTAGTTTCTATGCTCAACACCTCATGCTATAAAATCCCTCAACTTGGCAGGGTAACTTTTAACACGTGTAGACTCCCTACGTGTAACATCCCCCTCTCCTTCAGAAATTACCTTGTCCTCAAGGTATAAGGAAGGATAACAACTTCGAAGTTCCTCCTCTAGCTCACAAGTTGCATCTTCTGGAGGTGCTTGTATCCATTGAATTAAAAACTGATTTTGAGGCTTCCCACGAATCTGCACTATTCGCTTGCCAACCACTGCAAGGGGTTCCTTAACGGGCTTATTGTCAACAGCAGCTGAGGGAAGAGGAGAGGGTGGTAGTGCTGCTGATCCAACAAATGGTTTAAGTAGTGAGACATGAAATACTGGAGGGATTTGACTTCCAACCGGTAAGGTCAAACGATACGCCACTAGACTCAATTGTCTTTCCACTGGAAATGGCCCAAAAAATCTGGCTGCTAATTTGTGACTAGATCTACGAGCCACAAACACTTGTCTATAAGGCTAGAGCTTCACCCAAACCAATTCCCCCACTTCATAAGTTCTGTCACGCCTCTGCCTATCAGATTGGACTTTCATCTGGTTCCTTGCCCTCTGCAAATGCAACTTCAACCGAGAAAGTACTTCATTACATTGTTGTAACAAAGAATCTACTGCTTCCACCTTCATTAGACCCCTAGAGTAATGTGGAATCATCATAGGAGGCTTCCCATAAATCGCTTGGTGTAGGGTCATACCAATTGCTGAATGAACACTGGTATTACAATGGTATTGAGCCCAACACAGTAAGCTTGACCAGTGAGAAGGCTTCTCATGACAAAAAGCCCTCAAGTATTGCTCTATGTATCATTTAGTAACCTCAGTTTGTCCACCGGACCGAGGGTTATAGGAAGAACTTGTTCGCAAAGTGGTGCCACTTAGCTTGAACAAATATGTCCAAAATTGGCTCATAAACACAGTGTCACGATCAGCTAAAATAGAACGAGGGAAACCATGGTTTTTAACTACCAACTCACAAAAGAGTTGTGCAACGACAACAGCAGTGTAAGAGCGTGGAAGTTTTCTAAAATAGGAAAACTTAGATAGGCGATCAACAACCACTAAGATGGTGGTGTATCCATTTGAGGGTGGTAAGGTCACTATGAAGTCCATGGTTAACTCCTCAAATATTCCTTCTGGCACCGGTAGAGGTTGCAACAATCCCACTGTCTTCTTAGGCTCGTACTTAACTTGTTGGCAAATGGAATAACTCTGAATATATTGCTTCACATCTCTTCGCATGCTTTCCCAGAAAAAAAGGAAGACAAACGGAGGGATGTGCGCAACACACCAGTATGGCCACCACTCAAAGATGCATGAGCCTCCTGGATTAATTGAGGAATTAGAGATAATTTGGGATTCAATAAGAATCTATTTTGGTGGAATAAAACCCCATCTTTGACTAATAGTTGATTCACACTCCCAGGTTCCCTTTGGAACTGTTGATGACATTTTAACAAATATGGATCCTCCAAATTTTGCTTTCTAATCTCTGATAAAACATCAAAATTTGGCTCAGTCACAATAACATTTACAGCCCCTTCCTCATGTATTCGAGATAATGCATCTGCAACCACATTAGTACTCCCAGCCTTATACTCAATGTTAAATGAGTATCCCAACAACTTGCAAAGGTATTTCTGCTGTTCTGTCATCTGAATGGTCAGTACGAATAGTGAAATGCGAACCAAGGAGGTATTGGCGCCATCTTTTCACAACAGATGTGATGGCATAAAGTTCCCTCACATAAGTCGATGCATTGGCCATCCTACAACCCAACTTTTTGCTAAAGAAAGCTATTGGCCTTTCATTCTGCAATAAAACAGCACCCACCCCACTGTTGGAAGCATCAGTCTCTACTACAAATGCTTGCTGGAAATCTGGTAAAATCAATATTGGAGTTTGAGACATTGCCTCCTTCAAAAAAACAAAAGCTTGAGAAGCTTTGTTTGACCACCGAAAATCGTATGCACTCTTGAGCAAATCAGTTAATGGAGCTGCCAATGTAGCATACCCCTTAACAAATCTGCGATAGTACCCTGTTAACCTCAGAAATCCTCTTAGTTGTTTCACGTTCTTAGGTTTTGGCCACGCAACCACGGCAGCAATTTTCTTAGGATCCGCATGAACTCCTTCATTAGATACCACATGGCCAAGATATTCTATGGAAGAGGTTCCAAATTAACATTTAGAGAGTTTAACAAAGAACTTGTGTTTCTGCAGACTCTCCAAAGTGATGCTCAAGTGTGCTACATGCTCCTCCAATGACCTGCTAATCACCAAAATATCATCAAAAAACACTATGATAAACTTCCTCAAATATGGTTTAAAAAGATGATTCATAACAACTTGAAAAGTGGCTGGGGCATTTGTTAATCCAAAGGGCATCACAAGAAATTCATAGTGCCCCTCGTGAGTCCGAAAAGCTGTCTTCTGCACATCCCGTGGCAGCACCCTTATTTGATGGTATCCAGCTCTTAAGTCAAGCTTGGAGAACACTGTAGCACTGCCCAATTCATCCAAGAGTTCATCAATAGTTGGTATGGGAAACCTGTCTCAAATGGTTATGGCATTCAAAACCCTGTAATCAATACACATTCTCCATGAGCCATCATGCTTCTTAACTAAGAGTACTGGTGAGGAAAAAGGACTATGTGAATGTTGAATGAATCCAGCCATGAGCAGATCAGAAACCTGTTTCTCAATCTCTACTTTTTTAAAATAGGAATATCGGTATGGCTTGACATTAACCGGTTGTGCTTGTTCCACCAAATGAATGGCATGGTCAAGGCCTCAAAAAGGGGGTAGCTCACGTGGTAATTGAAATACTGCCTGATATTGACACAACAATTGCCAAAGCTTCTCAGGGATTTGAGGAGGAAGAGCAAGTAGTTCGGCTAACACCTCATTTGTAGGTTCTGCCTCATGTAATAAGGCATAACAGACAGCTTTGTTAGTAGGAATGTTATTTGTCACTTCAGGAATATGTTCCTTCTGAAGCCCAAAAAGTACCACTTCTTTCCCTTGCCAAATGAACTCCATAGATTTTTTTAGTAATCGTCAGTAACCTTTCCCAATACTTCCAACCATTGCATACCTCGAATAACATGTAATTCAGCTAACTCCAGCACACATAATCATCTAAAAATTTGTGACCTTGTATATCAATTGGCACATTAAGACTGAGAGTAAAAATCTGAGAGTAAAAATTCCTCATTTCCCAAGAATATTCTCATTTTTTTCACACGAGTCATTGGTAAATTCAAATTACAAGCCAACTGCAATTGAATAAAATTGTGCGTACTTCCAGAATCAACCAAAATGGATACCTCATAGCCTGAGAGAATAGTAGAAAACATCAGCGAACATCTATGCACCATATCCACCATAGCGTGCAATGCAACATCTGACGTCTCTTTGGCAATATTCCCAGACTGCCAAACTATTTCTTCCTCTTCAGCCTCCTGATCCAAATCATCTCAATCCCCAATCAACAATAACATTTTATTTTTGCACTTATGCTTAGCACTCCATTTTTCGTCGCAATGGTAGCATAAGTTCAGCTCACGCTTCTTTTGTAATTCAGCGTGTGATAGCTTTCTTACCATTGGAGGTGCTGGCAAAGCTAGATTAGGAGTGGGACCGGGCAACTGTGGCACCGTAACATTGGTAACAATACTCGATGCCAGTTCTGTTTGAATGAAAGGTTTCGGCACCTTAGAGTCCCATTTTTCTTGAGGTAACAGAAAATGAAGCTTTAAGTTCAGAGTGATGTTCATCATAAGCAAGTGCACTTTGCATTGCTTGATGAAGAGTCACAGGGGAGCGCAACTGCACAGCACTCCGAAGTTCTGATATTAAACCAGAAACAAAAAAGCTCATATAAAGTTCATCTCCTAATCCTGAAACTTGATTTATGAGTCCTTCTAAATACCTAATATAATCGCGTAATTGACCAGTTTGAGACAGTTTCAAAAGGACACCAGTTAAATTGGTGAATGTAGAAACTCCAAACCTTTGACGCAAGGCCGTAGCAAGCTCCCTCCATGAACAAATCGTACCACCACTGTAGATCCATTGATACCATGCAGCTGCCATACCATCCATATGCAATCCAGCTAGAGGAACCTTGAACTCTTGAGGTATTTGTTGTAGATTGAAGAACAACTCTGTCCTAAAAATCCAGTTATTTGGATCGCTTCCATTAAACACTAGAATCTCCAAACGAATTGCTTTCAAAATTTGCCTCCAATTGTTTAGATCATGACGATGACCATTTGGAGACGACTCAGAATTCGGATGAAAACTGAAAGGTCGCTGAGTGGTCTCACACGAACGTGCATCCATGGCAAGAACTGTAGCTATGTAGCACCGATGCGACACGCGACACGTGACTCGACAGGACACTCCGACACGTCAATCCTAAAAAATTATGGATTTCGACACGTTGGGACACGTTTTAATAATAAATAATATTTTTAATTTATATAGTGTATATTTCGTTTAATATTCAATAATTTAACAAAAAAATGAAACTAAATTAATAATACCCATCAACACGTTATAAAGGTAGAAGCTTTAATAAAAAAAAATAGGAACTGGGATAAGAGAGAGATAATATCATATAGAGAGATCAAATCAGATTAGAGAGATCAGAGAGAAGAAGATACAACAAGAGCGTAATAGGAATTGACAACAATGATGCTGAGATGATCTCTTATCTACTTAAGGGGAAGAAAGACAAAAAAAAAAAAAAAAATTGATATAACCAGGTGGAAGCTTTATAATATATTTTAATTTTTAAAAAACAAAATTAAAAAAACAATTACGAAAATTCCATTTGACCGTGTCGGAACGTGTCGGACACAGTCAAATTCGCGTGTCGAAATGGTCAACATGTCGGGAATGTTGACAGTGTGTCGGACACCGTGTCGGAGCGTGTCGGCGTGTCAGACACGACACTCCCTGTTTTTTGGAGTGTCTGTGCTTCCTTGAACTGTAGTATTAAGCTGCTGCAATTGAGTTAACATCAACGCCATTTGGCTCTGATAATCATCGAGCCTAGCTTCCACTCGATCCATTTGAGCATGATGATCATCAAGACGACCATCAACGCGTTGTTGAAACCCCGAGAATTCTTCAGCTAAATCCTGAACTCTCATTCTGGAATCCATGGTGTTCGTGCGATGAAAGCACCAATGTTAGGGTTGAACCCTAAGATAGAGAGAAACAGAGGAACTGATAAAAGGAACGAATGAAAATGTGATTTTTTTCTGAATGACTTTTTACAAGTACAACTTATTGTTTATATACACCCTACAGTACATACATGCACTTCTCTATATGTTGCCACATAACCACCACCTAACTACTTCTAGTTTCTATGCTCAACACCTCATGCTATAAAATCCCTCAACTTGGCAGGATAACTTTTAACATGTGTAGACTCCCTACATGTAACAGTAATGTGGAAGGATCTTTTGACACCGATGTAAGGGGGAAAAGTATTACTCCTCTAAATCGTTGATTTTTTTTACATCTGACGATTATAATTTATTGAATTATATCCATTAATTAATTATTAATAAATTATAATCGTAAGATGCATAGAAATCAGCGGTTATGATGAGGAGTAAAAAATTTTATTCTTACACCGGAATCAAAATATCTCTTCCCGTATACATAAATTTTTATAATTATTTTTGCTATAGTCAAAACCAAAAGTAAATTAAAAATAATTAAATAATTATAAAGAAAATTTATAAATATAAGCTGCATCAAATAAATAAATGTATTTTTAATTAAATCATTTAATTCTTCAGGACAATCAGAATACAACGGTGCTTCTTTCCAAATTTACAAAAAAAAAAACTAAAATTTATGCAATAATTAGGAGATAGCTTTATCACAAATAAGGGGTTCAATGTAAGATTTCTCCCTAAAATTTACAAAAAAAATTAATATTCTCTTGTATGAAGTGACTTTATCTCGACTTGACAAGATCATGCAAGAAGAAATGAGATAAAGAGTAAAAAAACTTGTATCAACTTTTTTGTGTTTCGAAGAGATAAAAATATTTATTATTTACTGAAGAAACATTAAACCTCTTTCTCTATCAAGATGAGCTTATAAGATCTACTAAGGTGTATAGAAATATAACAGGTTATGAATTCTGAGATATGTTGATTGGTGGCAGGCAGCCAAATATATACATGGTACGATTACATATTTGAATACAAATAAGAATAACAAACTATAAAAAATCATGCTTAACAAACTATCCTTAACTGATTATACAGATAGTTGCTAAAGACTAGGATTGACTTAGTTTGTTGAAGGATAAGATCAATGGTGATCTTATTCTAACGCTCCCCCTCAAGTTGGAGCATGTAGTGATGAAATGCCCAATTTGTTGAGAAGAAAACTGAATTGCTTCATGCTAAGGGGTTTGGTAAATATGTCTGCAATCTTCTTATCTGATCGAACATATAAGGTGGTGATTGTATTTTGTAAAACATGATCACGTACAAAATGACAATCAAATTCTATATGTTTCGTATGTTCGTGGAACACCGGATTAGCAGCTATTTGCATAGCAGACTTGTTATCACAATGCAAATATATCGGTTGTGAATGTTGAACCCCAAGAGAGCCTAAGAAAGATTTAAGCCATAATAACTCAGCGGTCGCTGCTGCCATGGTGTGGTATTCTGCCTCAGCTGATGAGCAAGACACCGTAGGTTGTTTCTTTGTTTTTCATGAGATAGGAGAAGTTCCCAACATGATAAAGTAGCCAGTAACTGAGCGCCGGGTTAGTGGACAGCTAGCCCAATCTGAATCTGAATAAGCACGAAGAGTGAGATCACTGTCTGATTGAAGTAGTAGTCCTTGTCCGGGGTTACCTTTTATGTATCATAAAATACGTAGTATAGCCTGATATTGAGCATCAGTGGGATTCTGCATAAATTGTGAGAGGACATGTACTGAGTAACTCAACTGATATGTATGTACTGATTATACATATAGTTGCGAAAGACTAGGACTGACTTAGTTTGTTGAAGGATAAGATCAAGGGTGATCTTATCTTAACAAGGTGAGCTTGTAGTTAGATTTATTAATTTATATTTTCCACAAAATTTAATTTCTCTTTCATAGAAATAATTACATTTTCCATTTTTTTTACTCTATCAGTAACTAAATAGACAAAACTCTCTTTATAATTCTTACTTTCTCAATCGCACGACTCTCGTAAACTCAACAAATCGGATATTCTCATTCTCGTTAAGGTAACATTTTATTCTCCTATGGGACGTTTGGTATAGGAGATATTTTTTATCTGGGAAAAAAAGATTTCTGAGAATATGGTGAAAAATTATTTAGCCCGAGAAATAACGAAAAGTTGTTTGGTAGGCCAAAATTTTACCAAGAAAATTTAGTTAATGTTACTGATGGTACATTTGGTTGATTGTAAAATATTGAAGGAAATGTTAACATAAATTACCAATTTATCCATAATTTTTTAATATTGTAGATGTTCGTTTTAGTTGTGTGTAGTGTGTATATGTACTCACTTTTCTTCTCTGATCTTCCCTCTCTGTCTTTAATTTCTAACAGATTAATTTTTGATGTTGTTGGTAATGGATGCAACGCCAATTAACATGGTAGGGTGTGTAACTGATGTGTGAGTAATAATGATTTCAATGTTTGTGAAAAACATCACACTAGAAAATGGAGGCTTGATTTCATGCATGTTGTAAATGGCATTCGATGTTATCAAATGGAATGTGAATATTCTGAAATCTGAATGCTCAACGTGGAGATGTGCAGACTACGAAGCTTTCTCTCCATTGCGTGCTTCTTTGCGATGTCTACTTACACATTAGCAGATATATTACAAAAGGGCATTTTGGTCTCAAATCATTAAAACCAGATTCGGATTTCATGAGTACAAAAAAATACCATATGTTGTGGGGTATAATTTTTTAGTTGTGCTTAATACAAAACTTGAATGATCGGTAACTTTTTTCCTTAGCTTTTTTTAGGTTTCCTTATACCAAACATTGCTAAAAAATATCCCCACCCACTTTCCCATCGTTCTAAAAATAATACTCATACCAAACACCCCCTAGCATTTTGTTATCTCATATGGGTGTTCATTTTAATTTTATTTTTGTTTTCTCTCGGGATTATATTTTTAAGATTTTGTTCTACGTCGCTTCTTACTGATAACTATTAATTTAGGTTGTAAAACTTTCTACAGGTAATAATTACCTTGGTCGAATGATTCCAAGTGAAATTACAGCTTAAGTTTCTCTTTTTTGTTTTTTGTTTTTTTATTTTTTGTACTAGAGTTTATCTTTTGATTTAGGGTAGGGTTATATTTATAAACTTTTTATTTACAAACTCTTACAAATTATATTATATCTTATCGGTAGGTAAGTAGGGGTGTAAATGACACTATGTCTTACCATAGATAAGTAGGGGTATAAATGGGCTAGGTCAACCTACAAGGGCCTAAGGCCTAGTGTATATTAGGTCAGACTTGACCTATTTCAAATAGTGAAATAAAACAAGTCTACGCTTTTAAAAAAATCTATTTAGTGAAAAGGTCATAGATTTTTTTGTACATGTCGGGCCTATAAGTTTACAGGCCGACCTATATTATATTATTTATTTTAAATAAAATAAATAAAATTATTATTTTAATAATTTTGAATAATAAAATAATATTATTTTAGTTATTCTTTTAATTGTTGAATGTTTAATAAACTTAAACAGGTCTAGACCAATATTTTTATTTTTTAAATATAGGTCAGGTCAAACTTGTAATATAGGACCTATACAGGCTAACAAGCCAGGCCAAACTCAATATTTTTTACACAGACCTTATTTAAAGCAAAGTCTAGCTTAGTCTAACATATTTATACTCCTACCGGTAAGACATAATATACTAATATAGTTTATAAGTTTGTAAAAAAAAAAATTTGTTAGAGGAGGGATATTCTCACTACCAAAAATTTTCACTATCAACTTACTACCTATCTAATCACCATTAGATTAACATTTTATCTCTTTTCAAAAACTTTTTAACATTCTCTCTCTTTGATCCAATGATGATGTGATGGGTAGTAAGTTAGTAGTAAGAATTTTGGGTAGTTAGAATATCCTTACTCTAATTGTTAATATAACTCTCCTCTTCAATTGACTTTATGCTTATCTTTTTCTTTATAAGGGCGGTAATTTCTTTTTAAAGGAAGGTGGGTTTTCATGTCTTGTATGTATTATTGATGTGTTAATGCTAACAACTGTGATCACATGTGTTATTTATGTTCCAGCCATGGTTGTTAGTATCGCACGATACACGATACGTATCGTGCGATACGGTACGATACAGCAACAAAACGATACAAATTGCACCAATGAATCGATTATGATAAGAATCAGAATAGTGAATCGTTGAAATCGGACGATTCAGTTATGAATCGTGAATCGCTGCAAATTTGCGATTCAAATTTTTAAAAAAAAAAACCAACAGTCGCAGAAGTTGAAAAGATAAAAATTTAATCTGAAGAGTTGTTTTGCTTCAGAAAAATTTGGGATTTAAAATCCCATCTGAAACTCATAATAACAAACAATAAAAGTGAAAGAGAACAGAAAGGAAAACAAAACGAAAAAAAATCGAGTAGAAGATGGGAAGACACGTTGAAGGTTCTTGAAGTTGAAGACCAAGAAGACGCGTTGAAGGTTCTTGTCTTCTTGACGTTGCAGAGAGTTGAACGCAGAGAGTTGAAGCAGAGAAGAAACGATTTGCAGGGAGACTGAGTTGAACGCCAGTTCGGGTAATCTTTTAAAACTCTTCAGTCTTCACTATTTCAGTCTTCAATTCTTCATCTAATAGCTAATTTTGAAGAGGTTTAAAATATATTAAGATATTATAAAATATCTCTGAGTTGCAGTTGTGTGTGGTGGCCTTGTGGGTACCGTGTCATGCACTGAGTTATACATATGTTGCAGCAGCATTTAAAGAAGCTTTTTAAAGTATTAAAATTTAAAAATCTAAACTTGTAGTGTTGTCTTGTCAACTTTTCAGATAGTGGGTAATGGGTATACTATTATATTATATTATAATACATAGTTACATCAATTTTTAACTTACATAGTTACTTTTTTTTTTTGGTATTTGGGTTTTTTTTTAATTTGGATTTATATGATATTATACATTTTGAAGTTATTTTTAATTTGTTTCTGAATCTTATGATTCAATACGATTCACGATTCATGATACGAAAAAACAGCCGAACGATTCACGATACGTATTGTGATTCAACAACTTGGTTCCAGCATTAAACATGCATATCCCACTCTCTAGAGTGAGTATGTGTTTGATGAATTTGTTATCTCTATATAACTTCATATTTAGTATCACTGATCTGGATTTCTCGTAAAAGGGAAAAGAATCTGAATCAACACTGTCTGCTTTAATTTTTACTTTTATAAAACGGCATTTTTGAATGGGGACGGAGAGAGATAATTTCATTTTGACCGGCAGCACTTCATTCATTCAGTGCAGATTTAGGTTAATTTATCTTATTCCATTCTTCCAAACAAGTACAAACTTATTAATAAAGTGGTTTATATTTTATTTCCTTTTATTAATTTAACACTTATTTTCAATTTATTTTTCATTTATATGAATAAAATATTTTTAAAATTATAACTAATTATTATAGAAATTTATTTCAATATTCATAATTGTGGAATAAGATTAACAAAGTGTGAAAGCCCATGATTTGCCAAAAGATCACCACAACCATTTTCAACGCAATACACACGGTGATAACTGATAAGCAACTTCCCTTTGCTGTTACAATGAGAAACACTCTAATATAAAATTATTAAAATAATTTTTAAATAGTCATTTAAATTTTTGGATTGAAATATTTTTTTAATTAATATGAGAGTCAATTATGAAGTGATCAGAAGTTTGATCTGATGTCAAACACTAAAATATGAAAGGTTATTTAACCGTGATTATATAACCACATTAAAAAAGTGATTAATTTTTAAATATTAGCTAGAGACATGGTTGAAATTGTCGTACCAATGTTTCTGGACTTCATTAAAAAGGCTGAAGATTTTCTGACGCTTATTTTTAGGTTGAATCACATCAACTCATTAATGTCTTTCTCCCAGAAAATATTGAATTTCCCTATGTTTTCCCAGTTGCTAGAGTATCATCTTGAAACTGATAAATAAAACGTTTTTCTTTTCTGCTTTAACATTAATCCACGGTTTAAAAAATTAATGTCAGGAATTAGCTTTGAACTTTTCTTATCCAACAATTCTGTACTTATGGCCAAAATATTTTCATTGCGGTAAAAAGAGTATACTTCACAGATTTTACTCAGTTCAAATGACAGATATTTATGAATTTAATAAACAAAATGAAAAAAAAAAAAAAAAAAAACGAAAATAGTCTATAATCACAAATTGTTTTAAATTCATTACTGCATTTTTAATTGTGACTAAATTATAATCGTAAATTGTAACATTTCAGAAGTGTCTGTCAAGTGCTCCATTTAGAAGGTCGGTATGATAAATGGATAGTGTTCAGCAGCCGGAAACAAGCAAGCTAAAATTATATTTTATCAATCTGACATAAATTAAATTTACAAATGCATGTTATCTTCCCACTTCCATTTAGTGGGAAATGACAAACAAGAAGCTCAAATGAACGTACATATTGACAGATAAAAACTGGGGGTAGGGAAGATACAGGTTAAAACCCCTAAAGCTAGCACATCAAAAACACCCAAGAGAAGAGATCAGATACCTTTGCTCTTTTTCTCTTGAAGTAATATTGCTTAGAAAGAAAGGAAAGAGGAAACAGGAGAAGGACGAGAGAAGGGGGGAAAGAAGTAAAAAAAAGCCCTACACTAGATTGGCCTATGCATATTAACCTTGGAAAGAGATGATCTATTAGCTTTGCGAGTTATATACAGATAGAAGTTTACTAATGAAAGGTGATATAGCTGCAAGTAACGCCTTTGGACACTCCTCATGGGGTAGATGGCCACATCCAGATATTGCAACCAGTCTCTGCATGTCAAATGGGTCAAAGAAGTGTTAGGAAACTTTGAAAATGAAGTAATCATATGCCATGATAAATGCTTGGGAGATAAAAAATGTGAGGGGAAAACAAATGTAGAAATTGAAAAATGTTGGGTAACAACAGGAGCCCATGGGAAGGGCATCATAAGTGGACTCCTAAGTGGACTCAATACCATATCTCAACCCAAAAGCTTAAAGCGTTAAGTTTATGGATCCATCCACTTATATGGTCTTCACTTAATCTATTTCTAACCAATGTGGAACTTCACTACTCACACTTAGATTCCAAACAAAAATGTATTTTCAACCTCCCCATCTCCATTCCTACCAAGCACTCCCTAATTTCTCATCCCCAAATTGTCGAGAATGAATCAATAGATGGGGACTACGATACTTACAGAATTTACAAATTTTGAAGCCATCGCTTGACAAGATTTCAGAGAGACGAGTGAATCTTCAGCACCAGCTATGACCAACACTGGAATGTCTTCTACAGCTTGTAGCAATGATTCTGCATTTTTTGCCGAAAGGATTGTTTCAGATGACAATTTACCAATCTCATGAAGTGCCTCATCCCATCCTTCTACCTATAGCGGAGCCTATACACATTTAAAAACAGCCATGTGTAACTCAAGTCAATAAATCCTGCTACAGAAGTGACACTGAATAAAAGCATGAGAAACAACACTCAGAAGGGAAGCAAAATGAGGCATACAGATAACATAAAAAGGTAGAGGCAAGTTAATAAGTTATAATCAATGATCAAACTCTACCATGATTTACCAGGATAAGAAAAAATTGGGAGGGGAAGGGGGAAAGATTCTCAAACGTATAGTTACTCTCCAGAAAATGTACAACACAAAAAGAATATACATAAAAATAATAAAATTATATATCCAATATGCCAAACTACCTAAACAAAGAATGAACCATAACTATTCTTAGGCAACTGGAGTCTGTGAGACCTAATTATACGGTATTTATCTCAAGGTTAATTAAGTAACAATTTTCCATTCCATACAAAAGGTAATAGCAGTTCCAATTCATATCAACATGTAGCTTAAGGTACAAACATACCTTATAGAGACTCAAAACCTCTGTTGTCAGTTTGGAAGCATCGTACCATGAACACCGATTCACCACTTGAGTGATTTCCGTTCTTAGTAGTGGGCGAACCAAATGTTTTTTGCCAAGTGAAGTATGTAGAAGGATTCTGGCAAAGGAAGGAACTACTTCCCTTGACAAGCTAACATTTAGCAATATAACCCCTTTCACCGTAACCTGAATGATACAGAACAGACTTGACAAATAAATCAAATCACATTTGACCATAAAACTTATAACCTCAATCAATAAAAATTAGCTTGCATGGGACAATTTAACTGAATGTGAGTAACATGACCAATGTAAGTGATATCTTCATATATACACAAATAAAAATATACCAAGATACCTAACCATTAAGTACTTATTCCTTTTCCATGGAATCCGGTTTTTTAATCTGTCTTGATCATTTTGTTCTATAATTTGCAACTAACATGATAGGCAATACGCATTTATAAATATGTTTGCTAATCAAAGGGAATTTAATCAAATGTGGAGGTTATATTTGAAGTTTACAATAGTTAAGCAATGTGACCAATACCCACAGGCCCCAGGCACTGGAACCCCTTATGCAAAATGACTGAAACCGGATTCCATTTTTATCTGATCACACATACAACAACAACAATAACAACCAAACATTATTCCCATTAAGTAGGGTCAGCATCATGGATTCTAGTATGGCAATGGGATTATACATACCATGATAAAAATAAATTATTAAAACTGAAATAATTTATCTTTTATCCTTTCTTTTTCAGGCATACTCACCCTAGCGAGCATGATAGATGTGAATTATTCCTGTCCCAAACAGTTATTCTGCTTATTTCCCCCCATAAACCGCCAAATTTTTTTATCTTCTTAGAAACCTACATTAAGAATAATGGAAAGTTACAGAATCATCCTAAAGCTAAATATTAATTGCCTACTATGCTCCTTTCTACATATCTTAATAATTCATCTGACTGAAATATAATATGCAAAGGGCCCTACTAACACATCATGCTATTACTTAATTTGTCAACACTTGTTGTTCGGATGGAACACTTAGAGGAATCTTGCTATTATAATACGCATAAAATAACTTCTTTACTTGATTAGGCTGGCTTTACAGGTAAATCAAGATAAAAGTTCAGCTGCACAATGTGGCTAATCAAGTTATCTACTTGACACAGCAAAGCACAAAGAAATACTCACATTGAAAGAATTCATTGACGTTTGAACTCTTTGTGCAGCCATCAAAGCAAGCAACCCTCCATCATCATGACCAATTAGCACAACCGAAGAAAATCCAATCTCAGAACAGAAAGATAAAAGCAGGTCAGCCTGGAAAAAAAAAATTCATAAGATATGTGACTTCAGATAAAACCTGGATAAAAAACTATAAACTCAATTGATTATATCAATGCAAACTGCAAAGGTTCGCGGTTGGACATAAACTGAAAGCTCTAGGCCTTGGAAGCCTGAAGTATACTCTCCCATTCAAAAGGAAGCAATCTGATCATACCTCCCCTCTAGATAGATAAGGAAGCCGACACATACCTTAGTACTTGTTTAATCAAGACTAGGAAGAATAAAATATCAAATGTTTTCTAAAACAGTTTACACAAATGATAGATAGTAATCACCTGACTTTCAAGTTTATAAGGATTAGGCAGTTCTTTTTTCTCCCAATCCTCCTGACGCATCCTTGAAGTCAATCCCCAACCAGGCCTATCAAATGCAGCAACTGTGCAATTACTCTGCTGAGCTAGAGATCCCATTACATGCCTCCAGGAGAAGACTCCTCCACCAAACCCATGTATTAAAACAATACCTACTTGGCCAATTCCCTCTAAATTTTGCTCCAAATACAAAGAATCCAATTTAATTGTTTCATCATTTTCATCTAGATGCAAAACAGGGATATCTTCAGAAAGAAGGGAAGAAGTTACTGGACCATCCAAAAGAGGAGCATATAAAGATGAGCCATGGAAATGATTGCTATAGCTCCTGTAGAGTTGTCGCTGGATTTTCGGAGACATACATAGCACATGTCTATTAAATTTCGCCAACCCCCCAGTCATAGATGATGTGCTGCAAATAGAACTAGATTCAAGGAAAGATGTTGAGGACAAGTTAAATGGAGGTGAACCAGGTAGACTGAGCTTGTAATGGAGAGTAAGCCCCTGACAAGTGATGAATAAGCTGTCCGAGTCTGCAAGTAATCTGACTGGCCGTTCTTCACCACGAGCTGCTCCAAAGGGTCTGATCCTCGTTTCACTGTCACTTTTTGGGGTTCTCCCCCCAGAAGGAACAGGAGAACGTGGGGCCTTCTGATAGCCAGAGAAAATATTTTTGTATGAAAGGGCCTGCTTAATTAGGCAGAAATAAATAAATTTTTTTCACATGCGTGTCAACAAAGTAATTACAATTGATCAATTTGAGCTTTGTGAATTCAGAAAATTTCTTTTAAGCTGGAGCATAATATTACAGCCACTCAATTCCAAAGAATTAAAACTAAAGAAACAACATACTAAGCACTAGAACAAGACTAGAAAACTATTGCAAGCTTACCACTTCAGGGTCAACTCGATGAAACAGGAGCTTTCTCCTTGCTCTGCAGCTGGTTCTATAAGCAACCACAGTATGGCCAAGGGCAAACACAACTGATGAAAGAAATAGGACGGGCATTCCCCATGACTTCTTTAAATGGAGTCTCTTCCTTGTAAGAGAAACCGAAGCTTCCTCTTCAATCTGGGAATTTACAGTGAAAACACAAGCTTTGACTGAGAGGATAACAATTGAGACAATGGAAGAGAGAGTCACAGTTCCAAGGTAAGGACCATGTGAGAGAGCGGGGACATCACAAATGGAATAAACACCTACATTCATTAAAAGAAAAGGCCCAATGTGAGAACCAAACTTTTTTTTTATATAAAAATAAACTAAACTACTTAACAAGTGGAGACGATCCAACTACTGCTCATTGTACGGATTCTGTATGCACAGAACACAAATTGAGAAAAGTTAACTCATCATGTAATAGTAATAACAGGATTTTAACGAAAGGATATGAGATCATATGCCCCGTTATTTCGAGGGGAACAAAAAAAATAAGATAAACCACCCTTCAATTCCTGATCAACTTCAACTTTATTATTTGACGTACAGCAACAGAACATAAGATTTATTACGTAAAAATACATAAGATGAATCACAGCATGCTCTTTATCTTGGTTGAAACGCGATCTAGTTTATTTAAAAATATAAATATGCGTCATCGAAAGGCTTTCGAAAATTGATTTCAAAGAAGAATCTGATTAAAAAATAAATACAAAATAAAATAAACGAACAAACAAATGGCTCGGTAGACAAATTCAGCACCTTATCATCCACCTTCAACACATTCAACAAAAAGAAGAGAAAAAAATGAATTGTTCAAATAAAGTAAGATTAGAAGCACAATAAATGATTGCTTCAAAGGATTATCATCCTCATATCATTTCATAATGCAAGTGAAAAAAAAAAGTGAAAAAAAAAAAAAGCGAAGGAAATGCGGCAAAAAGGGATGAGAAAAGAGAACAATGGATCGTACAGATAATGACGAAGGATCTTATGACTGAAACGAGAGGAATATCCGTCAAGGAGTTCTTGAAAGCGTATCGACGCAAATGCTCCTTGAAGCCGTAGCACCGGACGCACGTGAAGCTGGAAATCAAAACGCAAGGCACGAGCACGTCGATAACCGCCACGAGCACCGGCAGCGACGTCACCAGCAGAGACGCGACCAATGCCGCCACGAAGAAAACCGTTCGAACGCACCTCCGAAGCTTCTCGAAGCAGCACTGCCTTCCTCTCGCCATCACAACTCAACAAATAGGGATCCGCCACCCGGTAACTGTTCCCGGGTTTAGCGGGCGGTTACGATGGTTCAAAAAAATAATAAACCGGTTAATTAATTAGTTGAGACTTAAGAGTTAAGAGACAGAGAGATCTCCGAATCCGATATCCAACTGAAACCCTAGCTTAGCTAAATTGAACGCAGTGTACCCCGGTGGCGGTTCGGCCATTCCCGGCAGGGGAAGTTTAGAGTCGCCGGAATGATTGCGTGTGAGTCAAGAAGATCGCCATGGACGACGCTAGGGTTCCAGTGTGACCGAACAGAGAGAGAGAGAGAGAGAGACCCTCTCTCTATGATTTTTCACAAGTTTGAAGTTTTGAAAGCCCCTTTGCCTTTCTTCTTCTCCAAAACTCTTCTTTCTTCTTTCTTCTCTCTTCTCGTTTTTTCTCCTCTTCCATTTTGTATATATAATTTTAATTATTTGTCGTGTTCCGCTATGTAAATACAAATTTAAATTAGTTATTTTTATAAACGCTATTATATACAGAGAAAGGATATTGTAACAACCAATTCGTATTATTATCAGTATTAATGATACTATCAATCAATTTCATTAGATTAATTATATTGATCCAACGATTATATTTATTTTCATCTTTGTATGGGAAATATCTTCAGTACTACAGGAGTACTAAAGACTCAGTGCATCATTTACTCAATTTAGAAAAAATAATATATATTTTTTACTATTTTACCCTTCCTTATATGGTTATATCCTCCTAAATGATCGCCATTTTTTACTTTTAGTAAAGGAGTACATACTACCGTAGTATCAAAGTTGTGCTTATTTATATGGTTATGATTCCCTATATTTAATAGTTTATATTTATTTTTATCTTTGTATGGAATCATAAACATAATCGATCTAACGGTGAAATTGATTGATAATAACACAATTGGTTGTCACAATATCCTACCCCTTATATAATTATGTAAATAAGAATAGAGTTTTTGCTATTATTGGTTATTAATAATAATAACTAGCAGCGTTGGCACTTGGCAGCAGGAAATCATCATTCGTTAAATAAAGTGATTTTTTTTTTTTACATTTTACACTATTAATTCTTTTTTTTCTTTTTTTTTTTTTGGTATCCTTACACTATTAATTCTAGCTTGTTGCAAATTTGGCACCTTTTCGCTTTTGTTAACTTTTTTTTTCTGTAAGTTACTAACTTATTACTTCACCTATTCCTATTTTTATACATACTATTTTACATATATTTTTCCTTAAAAAAATACATTTTACCAAAAGAATCATGACATTCAATATATTTGATCGGATTTTAAAGTTTAATTTTAAATAATTGTTAATATAAACTTTTCATTCAATAAAATTGATTTGACAAACATTAATCATAATACTAGTTATTGATTGTTATTTCAAAAAATTACTTTGAAAATTAATAGTTTTTATGTTGTTAAATATAAATTATCAAAAATAAAAAATTCATGCATATAACGATAATATTAAGTATTAAAAATATTTGACGTAATATTAAATTATTAATCACCATTTGTGCAATAAAAAATATTTTTAAAACAAATTCAGTTACATTATAATTTATGGGAAATACTTTTCTTATAGGAAAATATCAAAATAGTTACCTCATGTTATAGAAATAAAATTACGAGTGAGACCACTGGTAAGAAGAGAGAGAAAAGAGTGGTGAGACCCAATCCTTTTTGTGTGTGTAAGAAAATTATTTATATCATGTAAAATGAAATAAACATAATCCATAATTTATATACATATATAGAATATATAAATTTTATTTGATAATTGTAATTTTAAGATATTAATCTTATCAGTACACGAATATTATATATATATATATGGGTCAAGATGATTATATATAAGGGTTACAAGTTAAATCTGTTTATCATACATTATCCAGCATTTTTCACCAGTATTATTTAATTAAAAGGAAACTAAACTTGAACTAAATAATTGTTAATAATGTATTCAAAAAATTTGTGTACTTATAATTATTTATCTTGTATTGAATATAGTATGAGTTTTTTATGTAAATCTGATATATTATTTATTAAAAAAATGCATTGTCTCATTCATATTCTTCTAAGTTTTGACTCAAAAATATAATTCACATGATATAACGTTAAAAAATTCATTGTTTATGCACGTTGAAAAAAAAAATTAACAAATAAACACATAAAAAATGCAGTTAAACAAAAGTGTGATGATGTGGGGCTGAATAAGTCGTATTAGTGCCTTGCTTAGCAAATTTTTTAATAAATACGAAGTACAAATGGCACGATCTTCTTGAGCCCAGGCCCCAGAAACGGTTTCAATTGAATTTTATTATTATTTTAATTTGAGAAATACTTAGCCACGCATGCATGTTAACAAAACTTTAGAAATTTAAAAACAAAGTCATTGTCGTCATTTTACGGGAAGGCAATTAATAATAAACTTAGTTGTATTTATGCAGAGATTACGAGGGTTTGAAAAGCCGTGTTTTTAATTTTTTATTGATTTTATTATTTGTGGCTGTTAAGGTTTCCTGGTTTGAACCGTTATGTTTTCTGAAGTTGTATATACTATAGACTATAGAGTTATTATTTAAAAAATAAAAAATAGTATCGGAAATTATAAATAAAAAGAAATGATTATAATATTGTGCTTGAATGTTATGTAAGTAGATAGCAAGCCTTGATTATTATTCAAAATGAAAAAAACGTAATAATTAGCAAAGATCCAATATTACCATCTATTTTTTATTTCAAATATTTTCTTATTTGTCATTTTATTTTAGACAACTTTAATATTGAATATACAAACGTAATAAACTTAAATTTTATTGGATGAAAACAAGTACACCATTAACTCAAAATTGACATTTTTTTTTTTGGTTAACAAAAATGAGAGTATACATGTATTCTTTTATGATTAGTCTATCCTGTTAAATAAAGTGATTGACTAAAATTAGGCTTATGCAGCTGTATTCTAATTGTGGTAGTAGATTACTATCCGCTTATCCAGCGATATCATTTCAACAAATGAGAAATAACTAATTACAAGTTCATTTGAGTTTTATTTCCAGAAGTGAAACACCTAGGCACTATGCTTGATGTTACAACGCAAGTTGGGGGGATAGGAAACCCCAAATTATTATTATCATTATTAGGGTCTTTTTTTCTGCGTTACTGCAGATGAATTTTTACAATAGACATAGAAAAAGTAAGACTCGCTCATTTTTAAAAAAAAAATAAAAATAAAAATCCATCAGTATATTTTAATTTTCTATATGTTGCTACAAAAATTTTTAACATATATAACAATATTTTATAAGTTAAATAAACATATATTCGTACATAAAACAAAATTCTAACAATACTATAGATAGGAATTTTTTATTAAAATATTTGTATAAGTATTATTGTGAGAATAGTTCCTAGCTCTGAAAAGTCCTCTTAATAAATATATATTCTTCGCAACTCAAACTTAGGTTATCTCCAAAAAAACAACTTCTTTATCGCCACACTATGTCACTATGTTAGTACTGAATTTTTTCTAGAATTATTAAACATGATTTTAAAATATTGCATAGCAAAATTACATAAAAATTAATAAACTGCAAATCGTAGTTTAAACACAACATTTTAGAGTGACTCTGATTTGAAAAAATTAAAAATATAAACAATTTACTTTTAAGATTAGATACTTTATTAAAATCTACTAAATAGGAATTACTTTATTTCAATCAAATTCTTTAGCAATTAAAAAGCGAGTCTTATCAAATGATGGTAGCTCAGTTGGTGCTAACACAGGCCCGTCCGAAAATTTAGGTGAAGCCAAAAATTTTGATATATCAAATTATTAAAATATTTATTGTAATTACCCAAATTTACAAAAAAAAATTACTATGAATTATAGCATAGTTATCTAAATTATGTATTAAATAATGTCACATAACATTGAAAATTCAAATAAAAAATTCTCATTGATTATATATCAAAGCAAACATATAAAAGTGCATTAAACTTTCTTGTAAGCATTTTAAATATGAGAATTTCACTTTTCTCCCGTAGAATAATAAATAATGAACCAAACATTATTATAAGGATATTGAAAACACAAATATAATAATTATAAATATAATAAGCATTGTCCTTCATCTCCTCTTTCATTATCTCTATTTCTTAAATTTTCAATATCTCGCGTTAGAGAACGTTGCCCTTATTTGCAATAGCCATAAGCACGATGGAAAGTTCTCACAATTGAAAATTAGTTTATTGACTATTCTTTGTGTTTGCAATAATCCAAAACACAATAGTTTAATGGACCATCATATTCCATAACTATATATTTGTTATTCATTTGATTTCATGATTGTTACCTTAAAGGGTTAAATGTGTGTTCTTTTTTTTTTTGGTGAAAAAATGTGTGTCTTTTTAAAGGACACAAATTGTGTCATTTTAATTTTAAATACTATGTCTTATCAATAAGTCATAGTTATAACATGAAAAATTACTCTCTTTTTTCTCTCCATGTCAGCTAAAGTGAGGAAAGCGAAAAAAAAAAAAATTTATATTATAACGATATTTTACCGGTAAGATGTTGTGTCAAAAATTAAAAGGACAAACTATTTTTTCTACTTTTAAATTAGTTTATTTGGTTTAGTTGGGTCCAAATTTTGAAATAGGTCAACTAATCATTTTTGTTATTAAGTTTAAAAGTCTTTCTTTTTTAAATAATAGGAATAAGAATAAATAACATAACTGATTAGAGTAAAGCAAAAAAAACAAATACATAAGATAAAAAATAAAAAAAGGTGAAACATAAAAATAATCATATCGTACACTTTCATTGTTATTTATTTGCATTTAGATAGTTTGTTGTTACTTTGTATTAAGTATTTTATTTTCTATTTAGGTGGTGTCAAATTATAATTTTAACCTTGGTTAATTATATAATATAAATAATAAGTAAAAAAATTTAAAACAAGCAGGTGCTTGGCACCTGCTGGCGTGGATAAGGCTACGCCACTCGGCGTTAAGAAACTGAACAGGTGGGGGTGAGAGCATGTGTTCGATTTTTTTTCAATATCATTTTTGGGAGGGGTTTAAAGCCTTAATCTCAGGACTCACGCCCAATCAGACTAATCGTGAAGTGATGAACCGATTGAAATATCTAAAAAAAAAAAAACCCTTCACCTAAATGGATCTTTTTTAGAAGAGGAAGATGCTCAAAAGTTCAAACATAAATGAAACATTTGAAAAAAATAAAAAGGAAAAGTCTCGTAAATGAAAAATATAACAGTAAATACTATTTTCTATCCTTAATAAAAAAGCACAACTCATTTAAAAAAAAAATTGCGGTCCTTCTGAAATTTCATTTTTTTTTAAATTGCGATCCCTCATAAATTTAAGGAAGACCCACATTAATCCCTAAAAAATGATTAATATTGGTATTTTTTTTGTAAGAGATTAAAATAAATTTTGTATTTTTTTGTTGATGTCATAAAATGGTATTTACTCTTTATATAACGAGGCTGCTAATTTTTATTTTTGTTAGAATATCAAAATATTTTAATAACTAATAATTTTTAATGATATATGTTAATTTCTTAAAATATAAAATCGAACAAGTTACTTTTTATTTATATTTTTATCATCAAATAATTAATAAGTCTGATAATAATTAAGGGCCCTGAAATCCTTATAAAAATAAATATTACGGAAAAAAATCTCATTCTAAATAAGGGTAAAGGATTTCTCCGGTCAATGGAGATAAATTATTTCCGGTGAGTTCAAAATGACGTTGTTTTACGATAAAAATCAAGATATTTTTGTAATTGTAATATATTGCAGGGTTATACTAGTCTTTATTATTATAATTTTTAATTTTATAATCCAAAACAACGTCGGTTCTCAACTCACTGAAGATAATTTTATCTCTAATGAAAAAATATTTTCTCCTATAAACAAATATTGGGTTGGGGTTCCATTCAAATATAAAAAGGGCGGCGAATCCTACGAGAACGTAACGGTTATTTTGTATATTCTTTTTTATTTTAAAAGGGGAAGCAGGTGGTCCGGTCTGGGCTGATTCGGTTCGGGACCAAAAAAATTTAAAAGAGGAAGGCGAACTGGACCCCACCCAGGGCCACCACTGAGTCACAGTCTGTCCGATGCTCGGTGGCTGCCACCTCTGAGAATCATTTTGCACGTTTTTCTGTCTGTCTCAGTCTTGTCATCTTAAACAAACGCACGCTGTTCATGTTATTTTCCCAAACTATAAAATTAAAATAAAGGAATTCAAAATGATTATTGTTTCGAGTCCTTAACAGTAAGGTCATGGTTTCGGTTTAAACCTTAATTCAGCTTCCGAATTATTTATTTATTTATTTATTTTATCTATTTTACCTAGTCATTTTTTTTTTTGGTACATACCTAGTCATCTTTAATATTATTAAATCAAAATGTTAAAAAAAAATGAAAAGAGTGAGAGATATGATCCAATGGTATTGAAGATGAATAGGTAAAGCAAGCAAGAAAAAATTACAAAAAAATTAAACTTTTATTTTCTATTTTTAATTTCTTAACATGTATTATAAACACAAATTACACAATCCCTATTAATAATATAGGAGAGATTATATTGACAAATTTTTTCTTACAAACTTATAAATTACTCTAAGTATGACTGATCATACATCAATCAAGAGTGTACGACCAATCAGACTTAATGTAGTTTGTAAATTTGTAAAAAAAAAAAGTTTGTCAATATAACCTTCCCTTAATGATATTATTAAGTTGCTACGTGGTCAATATTATTTTTAAGGCTTTAATATTTCTTATGTTGTTGTAAATGAGAAATTTTGCAGCAACACATAGAAAATTAGGATACGTATGTAGATCCTGACTTTTTTTTTTTTAAATGTGAGGATCTGCATACAGATCTTAGTGTAAATATATTTGTTGCAAAAATTCTCATTTGCTGTCGGTACAGAAGTGGTGAACCATATTTTTAATTATAATATTGTTTTATTAAAAAATAAAGACGCTAGTCATAATACTAAGAGCTTGTTTGCTATGGGCCCGGCACACAACTCCTTTTCTAAATATAGAATAAAAAAAGATTGGAGGGGGAATATGGGAAAAAGAGAAGGGTATAAATGAGATAAAATTTTATCCAAAATGACAAAGGACCACAAAATAGTGATATGGGCCTCGATCACTATAAAAAAAATCCTAATACTAACTATACATTACTCATAATCAATATTATGAGTTAAATGGATTTTTTGAAGTCATCATATTTGGCATAAATTTAAGAAAAAAGTCCAATAACTTAAACTAATTTTCAATATTTAGAACAGCTTTTATATTATTTTTCAATCATGTATTAATTTATTATTAAAATTATTTGATTGTGATAACTTAAAAATTATATTATTTCATAATGTGATTAAAAAAATTGTATGATATTTACCAAAAAAAAATAAAAAATTGTATGATATCGATAAATTAAAATTAAACTTAAAAATAATTCACATGAATTTCATATTTCATTATTAACTCAAAAATGAATTACCACAAAAAAATGATTTATTTGAATTTCATTTAAATAACATGAGAATTATTAATTTATCATAAAATCATTAACTCGGTGGAGTAATATTATTTAACTCTGTTCAAGTAATAATATAATAGGATTCAGTATAGAAACGGTTCTCCTACTAACATTTTTTCCATTATTAGTACAACGTTATTAAAATCAGATTAAATTATTTAGCTGAACGGTTTAACCAAAAATTAGAATATCAACGGTCCAATTTTTTTTAGTTGATTTTTTTTTATAATAATCATTAAACTATAATTATATGTTTATTATAATATTTTTATTATTATATTCATTATATGTTTTTATATATTTAATTCAAATCGTTGAACCAATAGTTAAAGCAAAAATCCATTGAGCGATACACAACCTAGTGATTACGGTCCGAATTTGAAATAGTATTTCGGAGGCTGCCTTTTGGATCTTCCTTGAAAGCAACAGGCAAAAGGGTAATTTTGTTTTTCCTTTTTAGCTTTTTTTAATAACATTAATTTTAAGTTTTCTATTTTGAAAGCAGAATAAGACAGAGAATTTATTTTATGTAAACTGAATATTCGAGGGGAGTACCAACCTTTATGTAGAAATAAATCTATTAATGGAATGTACTGAATTTTTTGTGCTACAGTAGCACAAAAAATTTATTGGTAGGTATCCTTCCCATACCTCTAGCTCATATTTTCACAACTTTTACTTTTGCGTGCACCTCAGCAGAGAAGCATGCGCATTCTGTAATGTATACTTTATTTTCTTTTTATTTTACTTTTTAAAGCAGCTAGCCTCGTGATATGAATCATGGATCACCGATTAGTTGCCTTGCCAAAGGCCTTCATATGATCTATAATAATGATTTTGTTTTAATCTCCATTTAAGTTTCATTCATGCGTCATATACATAATTTGCAACATGTTTCTTATATTATTTACAAAAAGAGTGGTTTCGACATGTTTTCTACTTTAACAAAATGAGAGTAGCTAAGTTACATCAAAAAATTGAGTAAGTGAGAATAAGAGTATTTGTTCGATCTTATTCAGTATTATTTTTGAAAAAGGTTTAAAGTTTTGATGGACAGACCCACTCTGAATTGAACTAATCGTGAAATGATGAATTGATTGAAATATTTCTATATAAAAAAAAAACATGTTTTCTACGTTATCATAGTTATTGTATATGAAGTTATTATTTACATGGAAAAATAACAGTGCATTGCTTGGTTAACGGAATTGACAATCACCGAAAAGGAAAAGATGTGCCTGCAATTTATAAGCTTTATAGGAAAGGTTCTCGCTTTATTTTTTCCGTATGAAAAATGGAGTGGAGTTGGCAGCATAGCAAGTACCAAGGTACCCAGCACAGCCTTGTCTGACAAGGGGGGTAAATAACCGATTCTTTTTCCTTTTGCCATAACTATATTTAAGTCCAAACGTGGAAATGGAAGAAAACAGTGGAAATTGGTTTGCACATATGGCTTCCCAAATAAACGTCATGGTCCTGGGTGATTCTTCTTCTACTATTACAGTTATACCTCTACATGTGCTTCTTGTTTGAGGTCGTCAAAAGAAGTGGACCTTTTCCTCCTAACAGTACTGTGTGAAACAAAAGGAGGCTAAAACTGCTTTAAAAATGGAAATGGGACACTAGGGGCAGCTCAAAAGGTTGGTGAATGTTGATGATATATTTGAGGCACCTTTTGGTCTACCCAACCATTTGCTACTGATATAGGTCTGGTCCCTCTCTGTTCCTCTCCTCCATCCTGTTTTATGACAGGATCGATCCTTTTGTTTTATATATATATATATACATGGGTTTTATATTTCTCGTTCAACATGATAATTGAATTCTCATGTTGTAGAGACAAAAAACATGTGGGACTCGTATGTAAGAAAGAATTATATGTAGGATCCATGTTGGCACGGAAATCGAAGGATGTGTAGGAAAATTCAAATTCTCATGTTAAATGAGAATTATAAAACCCTATATACATACATAGGGAGATATAGCTCTCATGTAAAAAAGTTTTCTCCTCTTACAATAAATTAATATTATGTATATGGGTGATATATAATTATAATTTTAAAAATTATTTTTTTTCCATCTTTTTAAAAACTATTGATTGACATGACGAAAGGAGAAAAATTAATTTTAATATTACAATTATGTATTATCTCAATTTCTCTACCAATAGAAATTGGGGATTCATAGAGAATCTTTATTTTTTTAATACAAGAAAACTTTGAGGAGAAAGAAAGTTTAAGTGGGGTTAGACACCGGTATCCCACTAGAGTCAGGGAAGACCCTCAACCTCTTTGAGGATTTCTGGAAAGGATTACATATCACCCACCAACAAAGTCCTCACATCTGCCAGCAGGGTTTGAACCCACGCCCTTGAGGGAAATATTTAATATGGTCCAGGACCACTGAATCTTTTGGTGCTCCCTCTCACATCATTACTTTTTTCTTACCCTTTTTACCCCTGTTATTTTCCCTCTTTTCCAAATTTACCCTCCTATTTACACTAAGGGACCACCTAAAAAATGGTGGTCCCGGTTCACTATAAATAATCTCGCCCTTGAGGGGATTATTTTCTTTTGTTGCATGAAGAGATTTATTTTCAGCTTTAAAAATATAATTATGTACTCCCATAAATACATAATTATATTTTTAAAGTTGCAAAAAATTTTCTCTCTCCTCAGAATTATCAGTTAAAATAGTGGAGAGAAAAAAAAAATAATTTTCTGATTACAACTATAAACTCTCAAAAATACACAATTATTATTATTATTATTTTGCAGATAACTCTCTCCCGCTCTAAAAATGAAACCATACATACACACACATATATATATGGGAAAATATTTTCTCATGTCTTAGGAAAGTTATTTCCTCCTACTAGTGACCCTTCGATTTTCGTGCAATATTTTCTTTTGTTTTTTTATTTTTTTAATAGATGTGAACTCCACATAAGATGTGTCTACAACATGAGAAAATTTTCTCCTACCGCATGAGAAAATCGAAACCCAGGGTTTTATAATTCTCATGTTACATGAGAATTGAAATCTTATGTTGTAGAGACAAAAAATATGTGAGACCAATATGTTAGAAAAAATTATGTGTAGGACCCATGTCAGCACGGAAATCGAAGGGTGTGTAGGAAGATTTCAATTCTCATATTGAATGAGAATTATAAAACCCATATATATATATATGAGGTTTGATTTTCTCATGTTGCATGAGAATTCAATTCTCATGTTGTGAGTCAACTAATGGTGGACCTCATATTTATTAAAAAAAGAAAAGAAAAGCTTTGCACTCATGTTGAATTCTCATGCAACATGAGAAAATATTTTTCATATATATATATATATATATATATAGGCAAAATGATTTGTAATGTGACTGCATATAAGCATTGGTGCAGTCACCTAAAAACTACGTCGTTTTGGTTGGGATAAAGGAAGTTCACGTTCAAAATTAATTGTAAAAAATAGAAATATTATATTTATTTCCAACTTTGTATGGTTATGATTTTTCATATTTAATGCTTTATATTTATTTCCGTCTTTGTATGGTTATGATTCATCATATTTAATGCTCTCACACTATAAAACTACATAATTTCATATGACTGCACCAGTCTTCAGGTGCAGTCACTTTACATCCGTTAAACTCATACACACACATATATATATATATATATATATATAGATAGGATCATTTGACACCGGTGTCAAATTTGAAATTTGACACCTCATCTGATAGTCATTAGATCAAAAAAGATCAATGGCTCTGATTTGTAAGCATGTGACACCATTATATATATATATATATATATATATATATATATATAGATAGAATCCTTTGACACCGGTGTCAAATTTGAAATTTGACACCTCATCTGATAGTCATTAGATCAAAAATGATCAATGGCTCTGATTTGTAAGCATGTGACACCATTGATTTTTTATGATCTAATGGCTCTCATATGAGGTGTCAAACTTCAAATTTGACACTGGTGTCAATAGATCCTACTTCATATATATATATATATATATATATATATATATATATATATATATATATATATAAGGCATCTAATCATACACAGTATTTCTGATGGGAACAACTGAAGAATCTCTTTTCTCCTTGGTTCTCTGTGGTAACATAATTAATAGTGGCAGTTGGGAATCTCCCTTTTACTTTCCCAATAGGCTGTACTGTATCGATGGGTACTGGTGTAATGCAGTTTGTGATTAAAAATAAAACCAACCCGATGATTAATGCATTTTTAATTAATTATAAGTATATGTTTGGTAAAGCTTAAAATTTAGGTAATACTTTTTTTTCAAAAAAATAATAAATGTTAATTATTAAAATATTTAATTACAAAATAACTTAATTCAAATTAAAATCAGTTGAATTATATAATGGAATTAAAGTTGTTATATTATAAAATATAGTTATATTACTCTTATGTAATAGGAGATATATTATCTCATGTTGTAGATATATTTATGTAGTAAGCCTCATTATTTATTAAAAAAAAAAAGAAGCACAGAAATCAATAAATTTATAGAAAATTATATTATTTCATGTAACATAACACTAATATAACCCTATAAAATATGTGGTAAACTGCGGCTTTTTGACCCTTATGCCCCTTAATTAATAATTAATTACCAAATTGCCCCTCATTCAAAACTATTTCGAAAATTTACCCTCCCCAACAAACATAACACCAATCTGCCCCTGTTTGACCGTTGACCACGAAGCCTACCCGGGTACACCATTACCTACCCGGGTAAATTTTGAAACTTTTTATCTACCCGAGTATGTAGGGGTGTACCCGGGTAGAGTTCTTGAATCTGGGAAAAGGTTTGAATTATTTACCCGGGTACAGAGCAGTGTACCCGGGTAAATCGCGTCCAGAAACCCCAATATGTATGGGTTTCGGCCATTGTTGCGAGGTATAGGGTTTTTGAAACCCCAAAATCTTTCTCTCTTACCCTCTCTAATCCGAAACATCACACATATTTCATCTCATCATTTCAGAAAGCTGAATCTTGGTGGGACATTGAGATTACATCTCCACACTCCCATTTTGTGCTAAAAAATCCGAACCAACCTCCAAACCCAAAACCTAGATCTAATTTTTGTGTGAAAGATGAGTTCAAGTCCAAACATGGTTCCTATAGTTGTTTACTACAATGGGAGGCATTTTGAAGGTCCGAACGGTGTCCGATTTGAAGGAAAAACAAAAACGATGAAAATCAAAGTGGGCACTACATGCAATGAACTGAAGGAGAGAATTCTTCAAAAAATGGGGTCAGAAGGCATACATTCCATCCACCGCATGATAGCCAGGTTAGAGACTGTAGTGGATATGGATACAATATACTACATTGGAAACGATATAAATGATGATGAAGATGTGGAGTTCGTAACAGATGCGTTTGTTGAATGGAAAGTATTAAAATATATTGAGATATATGTTGAAGTTGATGTTGGACAATCTTCATCTTTACCGGTGCATACAACCACTACTGCACACTGTACCGGTCAAGAAGATACAGTTGTACGATCTTCTGCACCTCCTCAGGTAGCATGGGATGAGGATGAAGAGGATGAAGACGAGGACTATGTGGACAGCGAAGATGAGGGAGAACCTGAAAGTGCTATTCCAGAAGGTGATTCGTCAGACACTGACGTGGACGGTAATTTTGAGGCTGACATGAGCGCCGTAAGTCTCGGTACCCCAGCCTTGTCACCACTTCATGTCGACCCAGTCAGTCATGTCGACCCAGTGATTTCGGTTCGCAGATCTTCCGGGTCATGAAAAACTTCACGAACTTCTCGTGTGAAGGAATGTCATCCTCAAACAAATATCCGAACGTCAAGTCCGGAGCCTGACTCGAAGCAGCCTGGGGCTGAGAGGATGACGACCCATCGTGACGACTCTTGGTTCTTCTCTCGGAATGGGTCACTGGCAGCTTTGAAACGCGTCGAGAGGTCATTGTGTCACACTATTAAACTGAAAAAATAACCAAAATCAGAAATTAGATACATGTTAGGGTTAGGGTTAGGGTTAGGGTTAGGGTTAGATTCAGGGTTAGGGTAAGCGTATGACATACAAATTGATAAAATAATTCGGACAGAATCAAATGATATAAACGAAAACAATGAATCAGAACAGAAATCATAACATAATTGAAAAAACTGAAAAAAAAAATGCACCTTTGATCGATTTCAATCGGTAGAAGGCAGAGAGGTTGCAAGGTCCGCGAATGATGATCACAAACAAGACGAATTAGTGCAAGATTATGCCTCAAATCGCTCAAGATGACACTCCTCCAGCAGCTCTACTCGGGTACCCCTTTTGTGGGTTTTCGAATGGGGCTGCTGGGGTATTTTAAAACCCTACCGTCGCGATTTACCCGGGTACACTTCTACGTACCCGGGTAAATAATTCATACATTTTCCCAGATTCAAGAACTCTACCCGGGTACATCCCTACATACTCGGGTAGATAAAAAGTTTCAAAATTTACCCGGGTAGATAATGGTGTACCCGGGTAGGCTTCGTGGTCAACGGTCAAACAGGGGCAGATTGGTGTTATGTTTGTTGGGGAGGGTAAATTTTCGAAATAGTTTTGAATGAGGGGCAATTTGGTAATTAATTATTAATTAAGGGGCATAAGGGTCAAAAAGCCGGTAAACTGCATCCAAACAAGTTGCAGTCTTGTGGATAACGAGGACATTGATTTAGTTTGATGCAGCTTGTGTAATCCCCCCCCAGTTATTAAAGTAATTATAAGTACTTAGATTCTCGGCATGAATTCATTGTTTTGTCTATAATATTGACCGTTTCATTTTTTCTTTGTCTACACAATTATGTTGGGTGCATACTAAATCATTATTCACAATATACCATGTTTTGGTGCAATTACAATCAAATAATTTCAATTTAAAATCTCTAAAAATTACCGCCGCAACTTAGTAAAATGACTTAAAAAGAATCTCGATTCAAAAATAATTAATAATTATAACCGAAATTTTTGTTCCGATACAATTATAAATGAGTATAATTTGCTTCGGTATGGGTAGGTAGGTTGCATGCAAGTGCTGGCAGGCGCTATATCATATATTAGAAATATAGAATCTCTGGCTTTATGTAATATACTTCCAAAGTTGATTATTCTAAATCTCCTAGAATCAAGCAAATTTGCAGTAACTATAAAATATGAAGAAAGAAAAGAAAAAGGCCAAGTCAAAAGAGTACTATAAAATAATTTTGAGCTGGTGTCAGAATGAGGCTTTTATTCAACCCTGGCACATTTCTTTTCCACTTCCAATGCTCAAAGATTCAAACTTGAAAATAATCTAATATACATCCACACTGAGCTGTACAGTTATCAACTTATCATAATCTATAAACGAGATATCATAATCTATATATACTTTTGTTTATGTAAAGTTTGAAATTTGGGGACCCTGTCTCATTGTTGAAAAAATAGTAGGATGTCTGTTCATTACATCATATACAAACAATGATACCCTTAAACGTTTAGCTGTTCTTTAACTAATATCTGTTTTCTATTTCCTTCTCAAGGCAAGCAAGGCAATTACTTGCATCTAGAGTATGTATGTCTGGTGTGGTCCCCTTCGTTATAGGCTTTACAGCAACCAATTGCTATGATATATTCCCATCAGAGCAAACCTTCAAAACTGCAACTACTCCTAGTCATACTAGTTAAAATCTGGATTTAAATCTTAAAATCTCGATTTTAACGATTTATTTTTGCTGAAACGATTTAGATTTCACTTAAAATCGTTTCCAATATAAAATTCCGATTTAGACATTTACTTAAGTCTCGATTTTAAGATTTAAATCCCGATTTTAACTATTGGAATGATGTTAAGCAAGTTAGAAAAATTGTTGAATATAACATTGCTGATGTTTCATCCGAAGATGATGGATTGTGAAAAATGAAGGAACTTTATCTCATGATGAAAGTTTAGATGAAGACAATTTTGAATAATGTAGTTGAAGATCACGTGGAACAGAATGTCTTCGATGATAATAACTTGAATGATTTATTAGCTTAGATCCTTAGAATGTGACAATTGTATGCAAATGTATAAAGATGGTGGCAGGTAGTCTATTTTTCTTAAAAAATTTTATACATAAGCATATGTATATAAAAATTTAATTTTAAGGTGCAGGTAAAATCTACGATTTGTATTACGATTTTACGATTTACGATTTTTTATTCTCTTTTTGATTTTAGGTAAAATCCCGATTTTGACTACCTTGCTCCTACCTCTTTGGATTTTGTGTTTTAAACCGGTTATATTATTGAAATATTCTTCATAATAATGTTCTTAGTAAAGACACATTGTTATATTGTAACAATGATGGAAGATGCGCCTCATTTTCTGCATTATCTTCATCATAAAGCTTAAATTGTTTCAGTTTATAATCACAACAAATGGAGCCAGATCAATGGTCCATAAAATTCTTAAAAGATTAAATTGTTTCAGTTTACAATCACAACAAAGTTTCAAAATATTTTTTTGCTTTTATAAGAAAATTTAAAACGTATCAAATAAAATTAAGAGAGATTAAATCTGCCCACATAAATGAAATTAGAAATTAAAGAAGTCTAAGTAAGTTTGTTTTTATCAGTTTTTGTCCCCTTGAAAAAGTCAAAATGGCTCCTGCAGTTAGTCGTACGTAGTAAAGGTTGAAAAATGGAAATTGTTGAAGATGACAAAGTTCGAGCAAACACAAAATTGGCCTGTTTGTGATAAATTATTTGCCAAAAGACAACAATAGTCTGCAGACCAGTATCTTATTAGTTTTTTAAACTTGTTCTGGTTTAATTTAAGGAATCTATTAATCTTATCTTGCATGAGATAATTATCTCATGCAACATATACAAGATAGTGAAATTCACTACTTTTTAATAAAAAAAATAGTGAACCCCACTATTTTGTCTCTATTGCATGAGATAATTATCTCATGCAATATGAGATAATTATTTCCCTTAATTTCATAATCAATTTCTCCTGTGAAATTAAGGCCTACTTTATAACTCAACAAGATTTAACCCCCTAGATGCATATTGCATAGGGCTTGACATTTGAACAATTTACTTAATTATATTTCAATATTATTACGTTGTTGGTTCTAATTTCAATAGTCAATAGCACGACAAATTAAGAATCCAATACACAAATTTATTAATGAATGAACAGTGGTGACAAATAGGGGTGAAACTGGACCGGGCCGGCTTACAGGGGCCTACGGCTCAACCTACGTCAGGTCAGACCTGACTTAGTATATTTCGTAAAATAGGCCGAACTTGGGTTTTGAAAAAGTTTGTTTAATAAAAAGGCCGTAGGCCCACTTTCACAAGGCCTGGCCTATAAGCCTACAGGCCGGCCTATATTGTACTATTTATTTCAAATAAAATATAATATAATAAGTATGCTTGAAGAAAAAACAAAAGATATAAATTTAATCAATTGCAATTATTTATAACTTAATTATATTCGATTATATTTTAATAAAAATTTGCTTTATTTCTTATTAGGAAGAATCAACATCTCAGCATATTAGATTGTGTATATGAATATATTAAAAGGTTTTTGGGAGAGGTTATACTTACTACAAGCATTATGATGTGTTTGTTGGATTCAAGTAGTTATTTTAATTTACATAGTATGGATTGTTTGTTGGATCTGATGACATAATTGTTATTTAGTTTGAGCATTTTGCTTTTGAAAGTGACTTAAATGTAAATTGTATGAGTTTTGTTGTGATTCATGATTCTGTCTGGACGTTGAAATTATGATTTTTGGTTTAGCAACATAATTTGAGTATTGTGTAAAGTTAATTCATGGTTCTGCTTGGAAGTAAAAATTTAACAGGCTAACGAGATGGACCAGGCCATTTGTTTTTTTATAAACGGGTCAAGGCAGACTAACAGTTAGACTCGTACCAGGCTTGAGCCAGGCCAAATTAAAATTTTTTAACATAGGCTTGAGTTTTTCGGGACAAAGCTTGGTCCAGCTCAGCCCACTTTCACCCCTAGTGACAAAGACTCAGAGACAGGATCAAACAGCAGCGACGCTTGACCAAACTTATAATTTAGTGCTACTTAACTTTCAATAAGGAGAAAACTTACACCAAAAGAAAATATCACCTCATGTAAAACTTGAATGCATTGATTGGGATTAGAGTCTACTGCGTTTGTTACGTACACATTTGCATATTCAGACATTTTATGTTTTGAAGCGCATGAGCTATTTGAATTTATACGATTCTCATATTTGTTTTGGTTACTATATTTAATATAATATTTTAGAAACCTAAGCATTCATGATATATCATTTGATGGTATTTAGTAATTCTCGATATCAAATGACTTCAATTGTCAATAGCCACAGCGTCACCGTCCACGCCCATAATGTTAAAAGCAAGTCTAATCCAAACTCTAGTGATTTCTAATCTTGCTTATTAAGATCATTGGTCTTGAGAGTCATTTTCTAACTCTATTGCTTTCAAGCAATTCATAGACCACCCTAGCTCGCAGAAGAACGACCAACAAAATAAAGTATTGAATTCGCCAACCAAAACTTGTTAAAGAATCGGTGCTTAGAGTAAGAAAAGGAATGAGCATGTGGTTGAGTTGGTTTAAAGCAATTTAAAACTTTAGAATTTGATAGTTGGGCAGGTTTGCGTCATCACTTTATGGTTTTGGATTCTAGACTATTGAAGCCATAGATGCTAAATTGTAGCCAAAATGGAATAATTTCCAAAAATAAAATTGAAGTTAGAACGGAAGGTAACGGGTTGATTAGGATCGCTACTCGCCCTCGCTTGTTATTAATGTTGTTAAAATCGAGATCTTAAATAAAATCAAAAGGGGATTAAAAAATCGTAAAACATAAAATCGTAATATAAAAAAAATCGTAAAAACGTAAAAACGTTTGGAATATTAGTAAAATCGTTTTGATGAAATAAAATCGTAAAAACGTAAAATCGTAATGATAAATCGAGATTTTAACAACAATGCTTGCTATGTTCTCGTGTGTGTGTGTGTCTATATATATATATATATATATATATATATATATATATATATATATATATATATATATATATATGAGGTAGGATCTTTTGACACCGGTGTCAAATTTAAAATTTGACATCTCATCTGAGAACCGTATATATATATATATATATATATATATATATATATATATATATATATATATATATATGAGGTAGGATGCTTTGATACCGGTGTCAAATTTTAAATTTGACACCTCACCTGAGAGCCGTTAGATAAAAAAAGATCAACAACTCTGATTTATCATGTGACACTGTTGATCTTTTTTGATCTAACGATTCTCAGATAAGGTGTCAAATTTAAAATTTGACGTGGATGTCAAAAGATCCTATCTATCTATATATATATATATATATATATATATATATCCTTCACAGGATATAATTTTATTCGGGACAAGTTTAAAATTAAAGTTTAAAACTTTTCCTAGAGATAATATTAAAAAAGATCAAACACATATTATTAGCCCCACCTACTGAGCTCTCGTACCCAAATTAACTATCATCATTTGATTGCTATGTTCTCCTATATAGATATAGCCCTAATTGATTCCCTCGTTATTGCCTTGGGATGAGTGGTGATTTTCTATCAGGGCATGTTTGATGTGACGTATAAGGAATGATAGTATAAGCTTATACTATACGTTATGACATTTTCAGTCGTTTGGTGTGACCATCGTATAGTATAAACTTATACAGCATAATCCCTTAATACATCAAAACGATGTATAACTTAATCCGGCCTAAGGGTGAGAGATAAGGTCTGATAAGAGATTGATGTATTAACATCGTTGACCAATGTAATTCTCAAAAATTAATATATTATTTTAATATTAATCTATGGGAAAGGATATTGTAACAACCAAGTTGTGTTACTACCAAGTTACTACCAATCAATCTCACTGTTAGATCGATTATGTTGATCTAACGGTTATATTTATTTCCATCTTTGTATGGTCATGATTTTCCAAATTTAATACTTTATATTTATTTTCACCTTTGTATGGTTATGATTTCTCATATTTAATGCTTTCACTTTAAATATGGGGAATCATAACCATATAAATATGGAAATAAATATAATCGTTGGATTAACATCATCGATCTAACGGTGAAATTGATTGGTAGTAACATGGTAGTAACACAACTTGGTTGTTACAATATCCTTCCTCTTAATCTATTAAAATAAAAATTAATTTTTCAATATTTATTTTTAAAATATTGAATATTTTTATTTTTATAAAAATTAAATTTATATTTTGGACACACTAATCAATAAATTTTTATAAAAATTAATATCATATGACATTTTTTGAAGAATTATATAAATTCTTTATTAAAGGATATTTTTACTAAAAATATTTATTTTTATCATATATAGTATTATACAGTGCATGACCAAATACTAAATGATATTATCTTATACAATATATTATTTTATACAATACCGTGTCAAACGTTGTATAGTATTAAAATTTAATCAGGTCTTATACAATCAGACCTTATACAATCAGGTCTTATACTATCAGGTCTTATCCTATACTATGCACCAAACATTGCCATAGATAAAAAAAGCACAATTGGTTAAAATACATTAATAATCACAATGGGTTGTACTCTAAATAATAGAAAATTATATTTGAAGATGCAAAGATTAAATTATTATCCTGTTCAAAGATTAATCATTAAACATCAATTTTGCAATTGAAATAAATCATTTAATCATAGTTAAAAAAAAAAAACTTGATTACCACATTTACTGCAGTTTAGCTTACCACATCTCTACACTAGATCATAAACTTCTTTGCAACAAAGACACGATTACTATTATTTTCTTTTAATGCATATTGTTAATATTTAATGTTCATTTATTTGATATCCAATTCAAATTTTATTCTTAGATGGTTGACCCATCTATGTGAATCTGATTTCTGCACAAGCCTTTTATGTGAATCTGATTTAACACCAATGGTGGCCATATTTATGTACGTAAATCGTAATTATATGTTTTAACCTCATATTGTTCAGGTAAAATAGCATGCGAATTCTGTCTTTATTTAACTCTTTGGAAGTAGGATACAATGCAGCTTGAACTTTTCACTCGCAAAATATAAGTAGAATATGCGTGGCAAATTGGCAATCACTTTTTTAGTATGCAATTGGTGAAAGGTAGCTTAACATGCTCTTGCAAATAGATATGCTGTATATAGGGCCCAATAACAGAGGCGGAAACTGTGGAGTTGTATTTGAATGTTCCCGTGAGCAAGGCCCAATACCATTCTAGTCCGAGAATTGGGTCGTGGGTTTGATTTGTTTAACCGTTGCCAGAACTTGTAACAAAAATGATAATTAAGCTATTCTGACCAAAAACCATATTGTGCTAATTGCTATGGTATCAAAAGGAAAAACAAAATCTGCGTGTCACGAGTGTTATTGGATCACCAGTATTCCAGTAACACTCACCAATCCTAGAAAAACCCATACCCGCACTGGTGGGACCCAACCAAAAAACAAAGTCATTTTACCAAGGAAAGGCCATCAAGGCTAAAATCCCCACAATTCGAAAATTTAAGATATGATATACTACGAGGCCCCTTATATTATGTCATCAAAAATTTCATTTCAATTAAGTTTTGCAATCCACTGCTATACCAGCTATGGAGGAATTGTGGAATAATATTTTCCAAATTTATTTTTTGTAAGTGAATTAAGTAAGTTATATTTATCTTTAATTTAATTTAAAGCATCTTAAAATCCTAATTTACCAAAATTTAAGAAGTAAATATAACTTTGTTTATTTACTGAAGAAATAAATTCATTGTATGGTAGCTATTTCCGGCACGCTAAGGTGTGCATGACAACCTTTCCGCAATTAATTTCTTTTTTAATTTATGTTCCCTGGAACATAAATGGATAGAAAACTCGTTTGGTAAAATCGGTTTATTTTTTTGTTCCCGGGATGAACCAGTTTAATTTTTGTGCTGGGGAACAGAAAAAAGAATCAGAAATTTTTTGTTTTTTTGTTCCCAGGCACAAAATGAGAAACACTTATATCTCTGAATCACTCTCCACCTCTACCATCATCACCACCATCCCGACACGACCACCGCAACTGTAACACCCGGTATATATCCGGTAATGTTATCATACTATCGTATTAAGTTGCGCTTAATTAAAAATGCAAAATATCTTTTTCTTATCAATTATGAAGTCATTATCATTACCAACTTGCTTATTAACCAATTAATAAAACATCTCCTGTATGTAATTGCAATAAAACAGCTAACTGAAATACCTCATTAATTAAATCAACAATAATGTATGTCTCTAGTCACGAAACTATAACACGTAGACCGGACCAACTATCAGTTTATACAACTCAACTCAACAGTACTAACAACATAGTGGCATGGACAACTCCCATGCTCACCCAAATAAGGCAACAAAGCCCAACATAAGTTTCAACGTCAACAACATAATAATAATAATGCGGAAAACATAAACAACATCCAGCCCAGTCATGCTAGCAAATAAGCAGTAAAATCATCAACTAAGCTCTGGCCTCCTGCCGCCAGAGGCATCAGTCACCATACTACCTGAACCTGAAATAAGCATTCCCCAAACGTGGGGTGAGATCTCTAAACAAGAAATCTCAGTAAGACAAGGGGTCCTCAAGGATCTTCCACCCCAAGCTCACTTACATGTGCAATATAAGTTCAAAAACAGTTTATCATCATCAGTTCTAAATCAGTGCAATGTAGCAGATAATCATATCATGTGTGTCAATACTAATCTACTGGCCAGAGAAATGCAGGATGTACGTCTACAACCCCACAATAAGTACAAGACGCCGCTTGTATCCACCCCAGATCACCGTATTGTATGACGCCACATACTCAGGCTTACCGTCAAGATGGAACAACACATGCATATTAAAATCCATTAACACATAAAGCTCAACATCAATTCATATATCTCAAAGCATGTAACACAGCATGCACATAACCATACCCCCATGGGACATGGTGGAACCAAAACATGGCTAAACCGAGGACACGAAAGCTTACCTTGCAAGCTAACACCCAAAGCCAAGAATCCACAGCTCAAAGTCCAAACACAGCAGATTCACAATCTGTTATGGACCAACAATATATCAATAACATGCACCGCAAGCATACCATATTAAGACAACGCCTTTCCATTACGTTTTACGTCTTAAGGCTTCTCACCAAGCCATAAGCCCTTAATCATACGATTCTGACTTACATTAATTAATTACAGAAGTTCAACTTCCTCAAACTAGGGTCCACAAACCCATAGATCAGTTCTGGATGAACAGTACGCTACTGTTCCTCGCAAACTCGGAATATCCGGATATTTCTCGGGGACATATCCGGATATGCAATATCTGGATATCTCACAGGCAATATCCGGATATCCAATATCCGGATATCACTCTGGCAATATCCGGATATCAATATCCGGATATTCCACGTCAAATATCCGGATATTTCGCGACAGAATGCAGTTTCTGCATTTCACGAAGATATCCCTCCAAGGTTCCATTTTTAACACTTCCAGAAGCTTAAGCATGCCTCTTAAGGTTCATTTATGTTCATATGACAGTTGGTTACTTGTTTAATCCATTAAACATGCCAAGACACCTTTTTTACTCATCAAAACACATGATCAAGGTTGGTGACACTTATCAAAGCTCAGAACAGAGCAAGAATGGCTCTTGGAGCTCACCACACAGCCTCTATAGTTCTGACTTGTACCAAAAACGAAAATGGCAACACAAGCTATGCCCTTTCTTCACAAAGGTTGACACTTTGAAGCCTCACAAGCAAGGAACAAGTCCCCTCAACCCTCAAACCAACAAGGTCAGCACTCACACCCCACTCACATTGTCTAGAAACTCAGATTATACACCCACACTCCCTCTTCATGCAAGCTCTCAAGTGTATGCAAGCTCAAGAATGAAGAAACCAAGTAAAAAGATGACAACTTGGCTCATAAGAGATAGAGGAAGGCAATGAAGCAGTGTTTTCTGGTCAGCCACCAAGAAGACCCACGTAGCAACAGAATTCTAGGGTTGTGTCCCCAAAGAAAGAGTATTTATAGGCCACTTAAAGGTTAAACACACAATATTAACTTTAACTGCTACGCTTAGCATTTTACTCCCAAACTTTGGATTCTTAACCTACTCAATTTTACAAGAAGTATCATATTTTTCTTATAATTTTCGGAGCACCTTTTTGGTACGCACTTTTCATAGCCAGTACCAGTTTTCGGCACCAGTTCTCACTATTTGGACTTGAAACTCGCTTTTCAAGTCCTACATATTATTATAGTAATTATCATGCACTTAATATAATTTTCTGGGATACTTTTTCGGTACGCATTTATAGCGACTAGCAGAACCGGTATCTGCACTTTTCTTCCGAAAAGCGACTTTCAGCATTCTTAATCACTTACTATAATTATTAAAGCCTTATAATAATTATTAGGGTCAATTATGGAATCATTTCCTATTTTCTCATAATTTATTAATTAAATTCCTTAATTAACGGTGCGGGTTCTTACAGCAACCATTGCCGCTATCGCCGTCATACCACTAGTGCCGTCGTCACCACCCCCCACCACCACGATGTCACCACCACCACCACCACCACCTCCACCCATCACTACCTCCATGCCACTGTCACCACCACCACCACCACCACCACCACTATCACCATCACCACTATCACCATCATCGCAACCACTGCCGTCACCGCCACCATCGCCATCAACACGCCACTGCCACCACCACCATCGCCACCACTACCACCACCACAACGCCACCGCTACCACCACTGTCACTAACCACCACCACCATTGTCGCAGCCACTACCGTAACCACCACCGTAGCCACAACCAACCACCACCACCATTGTCACAGCCACTACCGTCATCACCACCACCATTACACCACCCCCGCCACTACCATCACCACGCCATCGCCACCACTTCCACCGCCATCACCACCACCACCACCATTGTCAACTACCGCCACCGCCGCCGTCGCAACCACTGCTACCACCACCACAACCGTGATGCCATCACAACCACCACAACCATGCCACCGCTATCATTGTCGCTGCCACCAACGCCACTAACCACCATCCCCATCACTACCACTGTTGCCTCCACCATTACCACCTCCATCGCCGCAGCCACTGTCGTCACCTCCACCACTACCACCGTCGCCACCATTACCACTGTCATTGCCGTAGTCACTACCGTCACAACCACCACCATCACTATCATCACCACGTCATTGCCACCACCACTACCGTACCGCCGCTGCTGCCGCCACCACCACCACAACCATACCATATGGAAAAGAAAGTGATGATCCGAAATTTTTTTATATTTAACAGGAATTATTTTTTATTATATTATTTGTTGTGTTATCAATCACAATTCTCATTCTCGGAATAAAAATAGAACATGTTATCAAACACATTTTTTTCTCAGAAACTGTTCCAAGGCAGAGAAATAGAAAAAAATTGTTTTTTTTTAGAAACAGTGCCAGGGAATAGAATGGTTGTCATGCACACCTGGGTTTGATAATGCATGACAACCATTCTATTCCCTGACACTATTTCTGAAAAGAAATAATTCTTTTCCATTTCTCTGCCTTGGAACAGTTTCTGAGAAAATGTGATTGATAACATGTTCTATTTTTATTCCGAGAATGAGAATTGTGTTTGATAACACAACAAATAATATAATAAAAAATAAATGAAGCATAATTTTTTTTCAAATCATCAATTTTCGTTCCATATGGTGTGGTGGTGGCGGTGGCGGCGTGGTGGTGGTGGCATGGTGATGGTAGTGATGGTGGTGGTGACGACAGTGGCTACTATGATGGTGGCGGTGGTAGTGGTGGCGATGATGGTGGCGGTGGTAGTGGTGGTGACAACAGTGACTGCGACGATCGTGGTGGTGATTGGTGACAGTGGTTGTAATGGTGGCGTGGTTGCGATGGCGATGGCATGGTGATGGTAGTGGTGACGTTAATGGTTGTGACGATGGTAGTGGTAGTGATAGTGTCGTAGTGGTGGCGATGGCGGTGACAACAGTGGTTGCGATGGTGGTGGTTGGTGGCAGTGACGTAGTGATAGTGATGGTGGCGAAGGATGGAGGTCGTGGTGATGGTGACGGTGGCATCATGGTGGTGGTGGTGGTGACAACGACAGCGTCGATGGTGATCGTGTCAGGATGATGGTGGTGGTAGCGATGATGGTGGTAGTGGTGGACTGTGATTGAGAGAGACAAGTGTTTTTAATTTTGTGTCCACAAACTAAAAAGCAGGATTTTTTTATTTTTTTTATTTTCCAGCCCAAAAATTAAATCAATTTATCCCAAAAACAAAAAAATAAATCAATTTTACCAAATGAATTTTCTATCCATTTTTATTTTTGGGAAACAAAAATTTCAAAAAAAAACTCATTCTTATACATTCTCTACACTTCTCAATCTTCACGGGGAAGCGCACTACCAATTTTAAAAGTAATTGATTAAAGTGACATGTTGATTAATATCATAACTTAAGGACAAGAAGTTAGTACGAATTTCAAAAAGATTGTATTATTTTAATAAAAAAATGCAACACGCAATATCATACAACCGGGTATATACCGTTAGATTGAAATAAATATAACTAAATTACATATTAACATTATATAGCTGTACCAAAAAAATTATAAAAACTCTGGTAAATATATTAAAAATATATTTAATAAAAAAATAAAGCACTTAATATTTTACAAACCGCAAAAACAATATTTCATTTAATTAATACTCCTTATATTTAAATTATATAAAAAAATGTTTTAAAAATATCTAACTAAATTTTTTAATGTCATATAGAAATATTTGGGTTGGAAAGTGTGGGACGTTTAGATTAAAAGTACATAGGGCTTGCTATATTTGCTGCGTATAGGAAGAGAGAAGATTGAATAGATCCACCAGGGCGAGGACGTATTACTTTTTGTCGTTTTAGATAAGAAAAGGCAGTTGCGTCTCCTCCACCGTCGGTTTGGGAATCAATTGCCCCGAACAATAATTAAACTGAGGACAGCCGCACAACACAACACGGTCCCCATTCCCCCACTTGTATGCATCTCTTTTTTTTTTTTTTTGAATAACAGTATGCATCTCTAAATACTGCAATATTATCAACCTCCAATATTGGATTCTCTGCTGACTCGAGACAGAGATGTCCAGCTTAATGGACTGATATGTTGATCTTGAATTTAGTGTCTTCTTCAAGGTATTTATGAAAGAGATATCTTTGAGTCAAGTAGATCATACACAGTAAATAAACAACATCAAACAAACAACGGCTTTGCCAAAAAGTGTGTGCACAGTAACAGTATAACAGTAAGAGAGAGCTTAAAGTAGTTTACCTTTTATTTATAGCGGTTACTACCTGGGGATAATATGGTGTGGACCTTTAGTACCTCTGACGAGGGCTCAGGCCTGTCTGCTACGCTGTCGTATTAGGATTAATATCCTTAATTAGGGGTGACAATACAGGTATTGACCCGCGGGTTGACCCGTGACCCGACCCGCCAAATCACGTGTCGTGTCAACCAGCGGGTCAGGGCGGGTTGTGTCAGAGTTGTGTAAATGTGACCCGTTTATTTTCGTGTCGGGTCACGTGTCAACCCGCGGGTTTGCGTGTCAACCCGCACAGTGTCATTTTTTTATTTTTTAATTAAATATTTTATTATATTATTATTTTTATTCATTTATATATTGATATATATAGTCATTGTTTAGTATAGAAAAGAATAGAAGGAACTAAAAATCTCAAAAAATAGAAGCTAATCTTTTATTTTTTATTGTTTTTAATTTATTTATTTTTCAAAAAATCCCACTTTTTTTTTTAAATTTTAAATTTTACGGGTTGTGTCGTGTCGACCTGTGACCCGCAACTGGTCGTGTCAGGGTTTGTGTTTTACGACCCGTTTACAAAACGGGTCGTGTCAGGGCCGTGTCAAATAGTGTACGGGTCAAAAACGTGTCAAATAGTGTACGGGTCAAAAACGTGTCGTGTCGTGTCGAGTTGACCCATATTGCCACCCCTATCCTTAATGGATACTATCCACAATTATACTTGATTTAAATCTTGGATTGCCCTTTATTGAGACTGTCATTCGATGGGCCCCTTATACGAGTCCATAATAATAAGTATAAATAATTTCAGAACAACACCTTATATAAATTATTAGGTAATATTTTTTACGGTAAAATTTTTTAGTACTGTTTTAAAGATGTGGTATGATGTAATTCTTTGGTGACTAAATCAGTAATTTAATATTGGAAAGATTTTTAGAATAATATTTTTTGATCTTCAAAAAATCTAATAAATCCTAAATTCTAGAGGCTGTTCATCAAGAATAAAGAAGCTAACAAGTCTGAGCTTTGATTATGCAGTGAGCATTCTGAAGGTCAATAGCATAGAAAAAACATAATCCATGGAAGAAAATCAGTTTTATCACAATTGGCCACAAAGAGAGGCAAGTTCGAGTGTACAACTTGGACAAAAGCACCATACTGCAAATATTTAGAAAAAATTTCTCCTGTTCAAAGCATTTTGCCATACTAGAGTAGTTAAACGCGCCATCTAACTTGACACATTCAGTCCCGTCAACAATACTGATGCGACTTGATTCCACGTTAGCAAACTTGACCAGTTTCATGCCACGTGGCATATTCTTGTTGAGTCCAGTCACATTAGTTGGCGGCACTAATCGCGTTAAATAAATTGACGCCACGTAATCGCGTCACATAAAGTGACAGCGTCACTATCGTCCACATAAAAAATGCCACGTATCAGACGCGTCAATTATATTGACGGCTCTCTTCCCTTATTCTCACAAGAGCGGCTACTCTTTTTGCATTTTCATTTTTTCACTCTCTCTCTCTCTCTCTAAAAACTTCTCCCTATCTCTCTCTCAAAATTTTCTCTTCCTTCTCTCTAAATTTCCCACTCCCTCTCTCTCTCTAAAAGCCTACCTCTCTTCTTCTCTATGCTTCTCCTCCCGTTCGTGCAGCTGCCCATGTATGCCAATAGGGATTAATTTATTTTTTATTTATTTTAATTGTCTTTTCAAATTTTTATTTAATTTAACTATTAGTTATTAGTTATTACATTATTTCATAAGAATAAAAACCCTATTGTAGAATGTAATAAAAACCCTAGATTAAAGTTTCTTTTAATAAATTTCTAGTGTATAATGTATTTTTAATTAAATAGTAATTATACCCTAAGATAGAAATCATATTATAAAGTAATAATTAAATTAGTAAATAGTAATAATTATAATAAATATATAACTAATGTTTTAATTAAATATTAGATATAGAGTAAATACCCTTTTTGATCCTCAGCAAATTTTACGATGCCCGTTTTAGTCCCTAGCAAATAAAAAGGCCCATCGTGGTCCCTAAGAAATTCAAAATGGACCAATTTAGTTGAAATCGTGGTCCCTCACCAAAAAAAGCCCATATTAGTCCTCAAAAGGACTAAAATGGGTTCATTTTGTATTTCTTAGGGACCACGATGGGCCTTTTTATTTGCTAGGGACTAAAACGGGCATCGTAAAATTTGCTGAGGACCAAAAAATGTATTTACTCTTAGATATAATTTCTTTGTGTCTATCCAAAATAAGACATATACCAGTCTTATTGGTAACTTGAGTCAGATGGATGCCAAAAAATACTCCCAGACTTCCTTGTTTTCACTTTCAACAACCGCAAAAGCAATTGGCAGCACCTCATTATTTCCATATTGGGTTGTGGCAATCAATAATGTTCCTTTATATTTATTGTACAAATGCGTACCGACCACCTGTATAACTGGCTTGCACCATTTGAACGCCTCACGACATTGACTGAAAGTCCAAAACACACGTTGAAAAGCCCGAACCCCGTTAACAACCTGTTGATTGATGACATACGGTTCATCTTAAATATGATAAACAGATCCCGGAAAAAATTTAACCATGTGCATGAACTATCTTGGCAAGAACGCATATGACTCATCCCAATCATCGTAAATCTTAGCGATTGTTTTCCGTTTTGCCTTCCATTCCTTGCTGTAAGAAACGTGAAAACCAAAGAGACCAGTAACTTATTCTTGTATCATGATCACGGGTACCGAAAGTGATGCCTTGACCATGTCTGCTGCCACAATCGGTACATGTGTACATTATGAATAATATTCACGTTCACTTATAAACACACATAATTATGAAAAATAATTGTTAAAGAATGCATAGTACCTATTATGGCCTGAGAAATAAATTCAGAATTAAGCTGTCTGTGATCTTGGGAGAGGATTTTGCTCACACAACTATGTTTACCAACCCATTTACTAACCAACCAGGTGCTGCTATTCTTCGATTTAATTGCTCTTACTCGCCAATTGCAACCTTGTTCATGGTTCAGACATTTCATAGACAACTTGGTCGTAGTACTTTCAACTACTATAGATTCTTAATATTTCTTCATATAGTAATGTTTTATGGCATCTTGGACATCATGTTTGGACCCGAACTCTTGTTTCACATATATTTTCTCTCCTCTTGTCCATGGACCACGACCTAATCCTTTGACATCCAATATGTCTTTGTTTGGATAATCACAATTAACATCCTCGTAGTGTGGAATGGCGTTCCAAAATGGTGTCACATTTGCATATTCAAACATAATAAGGTAGATGCGAAAACGTGGTAACTAATAAAAAATTAAAAATTATTAACACAACTCACTAACTAACCTGATGCTAGTGGAACAACTGCGATATTGGACATAGGGATACTAGTCTCGCATACCACGGGATTATTATGATGTTCATCACTTGCATCGCTCTCATTCTGATCATGGTCATTTGCCAACAAAGTATCTTCATCTTCGTCTACTTCTTCCATGTCAGATTCAACATCTACCATATAGTTGATTTATTCTCCATATGCAATGGTTGATCGTGTGGGCTGCAGAACATACGGCAATAGATAATGTGACTGACTATTAAGATCTAGCCCACGAATCGGTATTGATAGATCCTCTGATGTCTCAATATCGATGTATAACTCAACAAATCGAGATGTATTGTTTTCGACGAAAGTTGTAAGGAAAACATCTACATCCCCATCATCAGATATTTCAATACCTGCATATTTGCGGTTTCCACACGAGACTCTACCCATAATTGAAGATATTACCTGATTTTGTTGCAGCATCAACTTCTGACGGATCTTCCCATACAAATCCACAACAGACATGCCTTAGTCAATATACATTTATCTTTTTTTCCCTTCGAAGCTTAAACCGCATGTACCTATACTTTTACTACCATTGTAGTATACAAATATACGAAATTGATCCATTGCAATATTATTTTTATGCAAATAAAATACAAATTAAGATGTGAACTCAGAATAACAAAATAATGACTACAAACATAGAGTAAAAAAAAACACATGAACACAAGTTGTTTTGAACAATGCAATGAACGACTAAGGGGATATATATATACAAAATGTGGGCTTCGTATGTCTTAAAAAAAATCACATGTGTATTTACTATTTCATTACCACACTTGTTAGTATACTTGCTCTCCTTTTTATTCACGGGCGAAACTATTTTGGATTCCATGGTACTTTGCTTTCCTTTTTATTCATGGGCGAACCTATTTCGGATTCTTTGTGTACTTTACTTTCGCTTTTGTTCTACACACAGTATAGTTCTTTTGTTATTTTGCATCGGTGGATTGGGTCTTGTCAATGTAGATGATGAGAATAGCCTATGAGTACCGTCACTTTATGTGACACGATTTGCCACATTGCATCAATTTGTTTGATGCGATTAATGCCGTCAACTAATGTGATGAGACTCAAGAAGAATATGCCACGTGGCATGAAACTGGTTCAGTTTGCTGACGTGGAACTAAGTCGCGTCAGTATTGTTGACGAGACTGAATGCTTCAAGTCAGGTGACGCGTTTAACTGCTCTAGTATGACAAAACTTTTCAAATGTCCTTTGAACATGAGCAATTTTTGCTAAATATTAGCAGTACAGTGCTTTTGCCGTACAACTTGTAGCAAAATCTTCCACTCTTTCCCAAGCTATTGCAGGTCATAAAGTGAATCATATGAAGATCAAAGGCTGATATGCTTCAAGAAATGAGAGCAACGAAAACAACATTGAAAGTTTGAAACTAACCATTATACTGACCTAACGACCCAAAGCAAGCTCCCAAAGAATAGTGACAGTGAATATCTGGTTAAACTCATTTAAACATAAACTCGTTGCTGTTTTTCATAAAGAGACAGACATTGTTAAAACTTTATTCGCGAGTTTACTTATTTTCTTTTATTTTAATATTAAAAATAAGTAAAAGAAATTAAATTTTCATAATCTTTAATTAAAATATATTAACTAGAAATAAAAATAAAAAACCAAAAACTATCTTAAAACATTATTATATATGTGTATGTGCAAATGAATGGTTAATAATGAATGTAAACATTATACTTGTTACGGTATAAGTTAAACCTTCCCAATATATATACTCAGTTAAATGAATTACTACTTTTGATGTTAGAGATCTTCACAACTTTTTTTTATTTCTTAAAAATATTGCAATATTCTTTAAAAGATAAAGGTGTGTGCATTTAATGTAATTAAAATTTAAAAAATTTCCTCTACAATATTTCTCTATCTCTTTAGGTCATTAGAAAAACCATTCAAAAATTTATTAAGAACAGTATTTGAATGGTTAATGATAAATTCTATTGACAAAATTATTTAGTAACTTCCTACTTACCTATTAGTCAACTAAAAAAAATAGAAGAGGAGAATTTCAAATTATATGATATGCACGTACATTATTGACTATATTGTGAGGCCATAAATAAGTTTAGTTTTTAATTTTGATCACACAATGTCTAAAATTTGATATTTGTAGTAAAATATTAATTTATGAATGACTTAAATCTTGAATTTCGTAACACTTGGCACTTATCCTCCTTCTATAATTTCGTAACCTTTACACTAATGGAGCATTAACTTGATCTTTCATGATCAATGAGAATTAGAATTCTATCTTATTATTCTTTTTCTTTCTCTTCTTTCTTTCATTTTTTTTTAACACGACTTTCTGTCATCTCTTTCTTCATTTCTTAATACGTTATCAGTATGATAGTCTCTATCGAATAAGGTTAAAATGTCTCTACTGAAGTAACTTTTTGTTTGAAAGGTATTTGGTATGTATTCATTTGAGTGTTCTTTAATCTATTTCTAATTCTTCTTCTACCAATTTCCTTTTTTTATATTTGTTTTTTTTTTCTAAAGTGGAATGGATATTGGACAACATATATCCTAATGCTCGTGCACTAACAATGAGTGTTTAAAAAATCCTTTTTGGGTATTTGACTACCTTATGCTCTTGAAGTATTGTTGAACGTTTACTAAATCTTATTATTAATTTAAGAATTTAAGGATTTTTCAATATGTTATGGAAAATATTGAAAAGTCAAGGTGAAGATAATTATAATTTTAAACGTGTTGGTTAAAAAATAAATCAATAATTATTGCCAAAATATCACTATCTTAGACCTGCTGTTTCAAAAGCATTGCTTGAAGCAAATGCCAACTCTATGAAAGACATTAGCCATCTTGAGGGCTATGAGTGCAAGAAAATCTAACCTTGGGTCATATCATGATAAATGAAAGAAGTCAAACGAATGTGACTAATGAAATAAAGATAAATAAATAAAATAAAATAAGGACAAACATGATGAATCTATCACCACGAAAGTTACTCCCCGTGAGCAAACCCTCACATGTCCAATAAAATTGATAAGTTGGGATGAGAGAGATGTGATATTTGCTATCTTCTCATGCCCATTCTTAATTGAAATCCCCTTATAATTAGGGGTGTTAAAAGAGCAAGGGACTTTCACGGGCCTTTGGTTTGGCCTGTGTAGGCCTGGATTGGTCCGTTTTATTTTGGTTGTTAGATATGGACTTGGATTTGTGTAAAAGATCAATTAAGAAAAAGGCCTTAGACTCCAATTCAAAAGTCTGGTCTTAAAGCTTATCAGGTTGGAATGGTATATTAACTCTTATTTTTATTTCATATTTTTTATACTACTCATTTACTAAACCCAACCTAATTTTCACTTACTTTTCGTGGTCCATCATCATTTTACTTTCTCTCCCTCACTTCACTTCATCTCCTCTCATCGTCTTTCTATCTACACTGCCAGAGTCCTCACCAGACCAGCACAACCACAGCAGAGGAGAAAGGCTCACTGAAGGAGAAGGTTCGTGATTGGTGAACCCTAACTGATCAAATTACTATAACGTGTCCCAAACTGCGGATCAATTGACATTTTTCACAAATTTTACGAGCGGAATGAGTCGCACATACACCCTAGTACACGCTCCTCGGCGCTGAGGGCATCCACCTCAGATTCATACCAGAACCACGATGATTCAAAAAAACTTTTCATAGAAGTCCAAAAATTCCTTGAGTAAGAATGGCTGGATCTATTGCACGATAAGTTGAGTAAATAAAAAGAATAATAAAAAGAGCACAAAGATGGATTTGAACAACCGTACATGCATCTTTATTTTCTTCTGGAAAATTGTTAAGTGCTATAGAATTTTACGTGCAAGGGGACTTACTCATTCAGTTAAGTCAAAGCTGAAGTGTTATCTTGAAGAAAATGTTTATTTAAGTGATGTTAATTCTTATCTTTCATTTGATGTCTTGGAATGGTGGAAGAGCAATAGCATGGAGTATAAAATTTTATCAAAGATGGCAAAAGATATACCAACAGTACTAGTCTCTACAGTCGCATCTGAATCAACATTTAGTGCTTAAGAAAGAGTCATTGATGCTTATCGATCAAGTTTGGCTGAAAATGCAGTTCAAGCATTAATTTGCAGTGCATATTAGTTACGTAATAAGTATGTCACAAAAACAGAAGGAATTAATTTACTTAATTTAAATTGTTTTATATTTTATCATATTATAATTGAATGTCAAAAATAAATTGACTTTTTTTTTTATGTAGGAGGAGACAACATCGCAATATATTGAAGTGTTGATATAAGTATGATAAATCGTTTATGCAGAATTTGTAAATTTTGTTCTTTTGGATATGCTGAATTTTGTACTACTTTAGTTTATTGGTCAAGTGGATTTTTTAATTTAGATATATATTGAATTTATGAATTTTTGTGAAATTATTAGTGTTGTTGATCATAATATTTTGTTTGATAAATTGTTATTGTCTTATTTTTTTTTACAAACTAAATCAGACTTTTATTTTTTTATAAATAAGTTAAATCACATGCCAATAATTATATTCATAACAGATTATAGACTACATCAATCTCACACATTTAAACAGGCTTAGAGCATGGGAATAGAAAACACTACAGAGATTTATGAAAAAATAAGAATAAAAATCTCAAGTACATATTTGGTCATTGGACAGAGAGAGGGGGATATTTTAGGAAATCAGCTTGCCCTTTTTTAAACTCAGTACCTTATTAAAGAATCGCATCACCAGTAATAAGTAATTAATGAATCAGTCTTAAAGATCCTACAGATTTTCTTCCCCATGCTTGAACTTTCTCGTGCACTTTTCCATATCTATCGTTTTCAGTTTCCTTCTCATTTCTGGTTATGGGAATTCATCTAAGCCACAATCTGTCTCTTGGGGTGAACAAATTGTATATGACATAGACAAATTCCCATTTTTTTCACATAAAAGGTTTTTATTTAATTTAATTTAATATATTATTATTTTTGTTGTCTTCCTCAACCCTACGAGGGTTTGGTACTTGAGAAGATTCTTTGGCATATAAAAGAAAAGATATTTATTCGTATCTGCCCCTTTCTTCTGCAATATCGAACTACCTTATCTCTCTTTATCCCTCACTGTGTCTCTTTTTGTGTTCTCCTCCTGTTGAAGTCTCAAAGGGACCAAAGAGAGACATGGAGGCTGTTCTTCAGACCAGAGGGCTTCTCTCTCTCCCTACAAACCCCAGGAACAGGGTTTTACATCCATCTCAGGGCTTAAAGTACAGATTTTTCTCTCCAAAGCCCAAAATCCTTGGTGGGTCTTCTCTGACTACAAATGGATTCCAAAAATTCAATGGCTTTGCCTCAAAAACCAACGTCTTTGGTCAAAAGGATCGAAATTTGTTCATCTGCAAGGCTGAAGCTGCTGCTGCTGCTGATGGGCAACCAGTATTTGGGGAACCAGAAATCGAAGAACCAAAGTTTTTGGGTATTGGGGTTACTACCTTGAAAAAGATTGTACCATTGGGGATGATGTTCTTTTGTATCCTCTTCAACTACACGATTCTAAGAGACACAAAGGATGTGCTGGTTGTGACGGCCAGAGGAAGCAGTGCTGAGATTATACCTTTTTTGAAAACTTGGGTGAACCTTCCTATGGCTGTTGGGTTCATGTTGTTGTACACCAAGTTGGCCAATGTATTGTCCAAGCAAGCTCTCTTTTACTCTATTATCCTTCCCTTCATTGCCTTCTTTGGGGCGTTCGGGTTTGTTTTGTACCCTCTCAGCAACTATATCCACCCTCAGGCATTTGCGGATAACCTTCTTAACACCCTTGGCCCTCGGTTCCTTGGTCCACTTGCTATTATGAGAATCTGGAGTTTCTGTTTGTTCTATGTCATGGCTGAATTGTGGGGGAGTGTCGTGATTTCCGTGCTCTTTTGGGGTTTTGCCAATCAGGTTATTGTCATTGTTTGAACTTTGAACCGACTTTGTTGGTTGGTTTTTGGCTTTTGATTCTGTTATAGTATATGTTGGTATCGTTATCTTATTATCATTTTCAACTCTGGTATCGTAGACATGACATCATAATATCATCATCTTCATTGGCTTGGATTGTTTTACATTTCATGTATTCCTTTTTGGCATCTGTACACTGGTTTTGATTCATTTCCCTTTGGTTACCATGTTAATTGTAATTATTCTGTCTCTCTCTCTAGCTTAGCCATTCAGCATTTCATGAGCCGCTTATATGTTATTATTTCTTCATTTAATTCATAATAGTTAGATGCTTGTTTCACTTGCAATAATATGCATAAAACCTTATCTGGTTACGATGCTATCCTGTGATGGCAGGGTAAGATGTCGCATCTTTTTTTTATTCAAATAAAATATATATTTTCCAATTTTGAACTGATTTATGCAAATTATAATATATATAGAGCAGAAAGATGAACATGATGTTATGAGGTTCTTCTTCTTTGTGAACGAGAGTGCTAATATCTTCTATTTTTCTGCAGATAACTACCATCGATGAAGCTAAACGTTTCTATCCACTGTTTGGACTTGGGGCCAATGTAGCCCTTGTGTTCTCTGGTCGGACAGTGAAATACTTTTCTAATATGAGGAAAAGTTTAGGTCCCGGAGTTGATGGTTGGGCTATCTCTCTAAAAGCAATGATGAGCATAGTTGTGGTTATGGGATTTGCAATCTGTTTCCTGTATTGGTGGGTGAATAATTATGTTCCTCTTCCTACACGTAGCAAGAAGAAGAAGGTATTCTTTTGAAAGGAAGCTATACTATTGTGCATATAATTTTTGTACCTAAGGCAAGCTGAAGCATGATTATTCCATTGTTTCCCCTGCTTATATTTTTGTTTCATTCTTGATTCTACAAATTGAGTTGCCAAGACAACTGAAAGTTAAGTAATATAGCAGTCCTCAGTTTTTCTAATGTGTGTTTGGTCATTGGTGTTAAATGGGGTGTGTATATATATATATATATATATACAGAGAGAGAGAGAGAGAGTAGAGAAGTTTTTTATTTCAAAAACTGGCTTTTAATCTAATATTTATATGAGGTTCCATTTCTGTAGTATGGTTGGCTCACTTCTATGTGTGTAAGTAAGACATTGTCCTAGCTATGTGGTCTTATCCCCATCTTATTTCTAATATGTCAGAAAATAGCAAATTCTGAAACTCTATTTTTTAATAATATTTGCAATAGCTTAACTGACATTTACCTTGTTATTCATTTTTCCAGGAGAAGCCCAAAATGGGAACAATGGAGAGCTTGAAATTCTTGGTGTCTTCAAAATATATAAGAGATCTTGCCACTTTAGTGGTTGCATATGGAATTAGCATTAATCTTGTTGAGGTTACATGGAAGTCAAAGCTCAAAGCTCAGGTAATGTAAAACTTTCTTTCTTCTGATTTTACTTACCTGCCATTTTGTAGTGCTTTTTTTTTCTCTCTCTCTCACACTCACCTCTAAAAATTGTGCAGTTTCCTAGCCCAAATGAGTACTCATCTTTCATGGGCGACTTCTCAACTGCGACTGGAATCGCTACATTCACGATGATGCTTCTAAGCCAATATATATTTGACAAATATGGATGGGGAGTTGCTGCCAAGATCACCCCCACCGTCCTGCTTTTGACAGGAGTTGGTTTCTTTTCTCTCATATTATTCGGAGGCCCAGTTGCACCTGTTATTGCGAAGCTTGGAATGACTCCACTGCTAGCTGCTGTATATGTTGGTGCCATGCAGAACATATTCAGCAAGAGTGCCAAGTACAGTTTATTTGATCCCTGCAAAGAAATGGCCTACATACCCTTGGACGAGGATACCAAGGTTCGGAGTATTATCCGCTACTGTGTTATATTTACACTAAATTTACATGAAAGTTCTGATGATTTTGATTTTATAAAGTTTAAAGACCTGAAACTGTGCAAAGTTGTGTTAAAAATCTGTTAAAAACCTTGAGGTCACCACCCCAAAAGCTAGCTCTAAGGGTGGGAGTGCCCAAGGCCTTATAAACCTCACATTAGTTTCCCATACAACCAATGTGGGACTATATTTCTCAACACGCCCCCTCACACGAGAGCCCACTGGGCTTGAAGGGTGGACAACATACAAGTCCACCTACATGTGGAAATTCCACTACAAAGAAAGTGGGAGGCGGTGAAATTTCGAACGCTCTGATATCATGTTAAGAACCTTGGTGTATCCCAAGGTTCTTAATAAAATCTTTGTTTATGACTGTTTTTAAATACGAAAATCATGTGGGGGTATCCACTTTTAACTGTATAAATTCCTTGCTGTAGGTCAAGGGGAAGGCAGCTATTGATGTTGTATGCAACCCATTGGGGAAGTCTGGAGGTGCTCTAATTCAGCAGTTTATGATCTTAACTTTTGGTTCACTAGCTAATTCAACTCCATACCTGGGAGGGGTGCTTCTGGTGATTGTTCTTGCCTGGTTAGCAGCAGCCAAATCCCTTGATACCCAGTTCACTGCATTACGTAAAGAAGAAGAACTTGAGAAAGAGATGGAAAGAGCAGCTGCTGTTAAGATACCAGTGGTGTCTGGGAATGAAGAAGATGGCAATGGTTCTCTAGCAAGTGTTTCACCATTAAATCCAGCAGCAGGTGACTCCTCAAGCAGTTCATCTGAAGCCCCCACTTCTCGTAATGTTTGATCATGCTTCTTTCTGTAGAATTTGCCAGCCAGAAAGATTAAGTACAACTCATGAGAGAAGTGCTAGGTGAAACTATTTGCTGTAGGTTATTATCTGCCCTATAGAATAAGTTTGCTTCTCACTTTATTCTAGTCCCATTATTATGATTATCATTATTTTTTGTCCCTATAGATAGAATGAGCTTATTCTCTGTTATGAAGGTTTCCTACTTTGTAGAAGCACATTTTAAAAGGAAGAATTGTAGTTCTTGTTTCTTGTTCATCTTGTATGGTTACAGGGAGTTATGCTACCCACTGACTGAAATCATTATTTGAATTGATCGTAGCATTTTGTTAAGTACTAATCTTAACATGGGCTTCACATTGGACATATTTTTTTTATTTTTTTTTTCGTTTATTGAGACGCAAAGCAAATCTTTAAACTACTGTTGATGTTATATTGAGACCCAAAGCCCAAAAATTTTTATCCTTTTTTCAATAGGGTGTAAATGAGTTGGGTCAAGTTAAGTTTTAGTTTAAACAAGTCAAACTTATAAAAAATATTTTGAATTTGGCTTAGCCCATTAACCAGGTACGAGCTAAAATCTAGATTTGACTTGATTTGTTTATGAAAAAGTAAAGGCTTGGCTTGAGCTTGTTTGACTCATTTATAATTATAAAATGCATTTTTTTTTAAATTCACATACGTCCAAATATCAAGACTATAAATGCATTAAATTTTGTATTCCTTTGTCAAATAAAAATAATCATAAAATTCACTCAGTCTACATATAATTACATTTTTAATACTATTTAGCCAAAACAAAATATATTATTTATTATAATAACATATTAGGCGGGTTCATGAACTTTCAAGCCAAGTCTCATTAGATTAGGCTTGAGCTTGTTTGCTTAATAAGCTTTTTTTTTTTATGTTTAAGTCTGTTTTATTTATTAAATAAGCCAGACCAGGTCATATCAAGCTTAAAGCAAGTTAAGCTTTGAACCCCTAATAAATCGCTCGGCCCATACACGTAGGGGTGTAAATGGGCTGGGCTTTGGCCATCCTGGCCCAAGCCTACGTCAAAAAAAATTCAGCCTATCTGGCCTACTAGCCTATTAAAGGCTTTATTTGTAGGCCAAACTCGGCCCATTTTCAAAAATAAGAAAGCCCGACATGGCCTACAGGCCTTGTAGGCCTCCCACTATATATACTAAGCAAAAAAAATAATTGTATAGAGCAAAGAAAGCTCCATTCATGCATGCACTAATACTTCTCATAAGAAAAAAATGACAAACAAGAAAGAGTCAACATACTACCTCAGCTCTAGAATGTATATCATAGAGGAATAGAGTCAAAGAAATGGGAAAAATATGAAAAATACAATTACTGGATGCTGAAATAAAGTCTACAAGAGAATGTCATTCATTTAAAAATCTTTAAATCACCATCAAGATAAGGGAAAGAAGAGTATTATTGAAAGATTTTCATCAGCAACATCATAATCCAGTAAGGTACCCATTGCTCTATGGTATTAAGCTGCAACAGCATGTAAAATTTGGAGACATTAGACAAGTTTTCCTTTCATAGAATAAAATAGCACAAAAAGTAAGAGATATTAGTATTTGGTACTTTGTGTCTTTGCCACATAAAATAAATATTATTTTATTATTTTATTTTAATAAATTAAATAGGCCAGCCTACAAGGCTGTAGGCCGGGCTTGACAAAATTGGCCTATGGCCTATTTATTAAAAAATCTTTTTTATAAGCCTAAGCCTACTCTATTTTTCTGAAAGGCCGGGCCTGGGCTGGGCTCAATGTAGGCCGGGCCGTAGGCTGGGCTGGGCCAGCCTGGCCCAATACACGTCTAATTGAGGGAATTTTTTAATGTGCTCCTGGACCACTGTAGTTCTTTTACTTAAAAATTGACACTTGTATTAATTTTATTTTTTTCTTCTTTCTCCTCTCTCCTCAACTTTTTCTCTCATTCTCTCACGTCTTACCAATTTTTTTTTGATCCGAGACCAGTATGACTTCGTTCCTAATTGAGACCATAGTTGTCCAAACTGGACAGGACTATTGCCAGGAATAGATTTCTAACAGAGAAAAATGAACTGGTTTGGGCCAAGTAATTTGGATCATCCACTCATTTCATAATTTTTGGTATTGTAAATCATTACAGTGTAGCTGTTGTAGCAAAATAATTATGGGCTGGGTTTAATATAATAAAATAATAAAAATGAAGTGGGCCCATCGAATCAGTGGTGCATTTGTTTGCCACGAAAGCAACAAATATTGAGGTTCACGAGCGTGGGATGGAGTTGTTGGGATGCAAAGCACACAGGTTTTCGTTTGCTTCCTCTCCGTACAGTTTTCACCATTCATTGTGTGCTTCGTGCAGTTCTTGATTCTTCAAATCAACGGCCCCAAGGCCATGATCAACCTAGATATAATATAATGTAATGTAAAGAAAACAAACAAGCTCCAATGTTTGTTTGTTTGTTTGTTTGTTCCTCTATATGGTATTCTACCCATGTAAATAGAACAAGTCCAAATCCCTTACGCAATACATAAAAGATATAGAGAGAACAAAACAATTGCTTTCAAATTTTGATCGTGTCATAATTGCTTTTGTTCTTCGTGCTACGTAGAAGGATATGCGCAATTGGGTCTTCTGTCATAGCCAGGGATAGAATAATGTGGTTGTGTCAGTGGTCCTATTCTCCCAACACCTCTTTCACTCCGTTCACCGAGAAGGCTAAAAGAATTAATTTTATAATTAATGCAATGATTCTTATTTTTATTTTTATTTTAAATATTGACAAACAAAGATTTACATATACCACAAAATATCTCAAGTATCAGTTGAACTTAATTTTAGTGAATAAGTGAATGGAGATTAAAGTAGAGAACAGTCAGAATAAAATCTCATTGCATTTTTCCACATATGAACAAATATTATTTATTAGCTTTGTCATGGAAAGTACTGAACATGAACATCTTCCACGGCCAAAGTTTTCATCAAAGAGACCCACCTTTAAAAAGTTACTTTTTAGCGCAGCGCTTACTTTTCGCATTATTTTCAGCAATAGTTTTATAATTCCTACAGGAGCTTGACTCAATTACAAAGTCCACTCTGCATGTTGAATGATCAAATTAAAAAAAAGTTAAACACCCAAGAAAAATTTAATATGAATATAAAAGATTAGTATATAAAAAAGAGGAGGATATTCTAAGTACTAAAATTTTCTACTATTAACTTACTACCTATCTAATCACCATCTATGAAGCACCGACACTTCAAAATCCTTGACGTGTCGTGTCCGACACTTTCCGACACTCTTCGACACTCCCCGACACTCTAACACGTGTTATAGAAATTCAAAAAAAGGTTCAAAGGTTGCGTTGCGTTGAGTTTTTAGTTTCAACTATTAAATTCGTTGAATTTCGATTACCATTTTATTAAGTTTAATATAAATATTTGGGATATCTTATGTTTCTTTGCAAAATTGATGAATATTATAAGTTTAATTTCATTTTTTTGTTAAATTATTGAATATTAAATATAATATACACTACATAAATTAAAAATATTATTTCATATCAAAACGTGTCCTAACGTGTCGAAATCTAACATTTTTTAGAATTAACGTGTCGGAGTGTCGTGTCGTATCGTGTCACGTGTCCCGTATCAGTATCGGTGCTACATAGATCACCATTAGATTAACATTTTCTCTTTCTTCAAATTTTTTTTAACATTCTCTCTCTTTGATCCAATGATGATGTAATGGGTACTAAGTTAGTAGTAAGAGTTTTTGGTAGTTAGAATATCCTCGCTTTATAAAAAAATTTCATTAATATGAATATGAAAGATTAGTATATAATTTTTTTTTGAAATTTCACACCTTATCTCAGAGCAGTTAGATTAAAAAAAATCAACGACTCTGATTTGTTGTAAGCATATGATATCATTTATCTATTTTTTTTTATCTAATAACTCTAATTTGACAGTGATGATGTTAAGTGATCCTACCTCAAAAAAATATTATATAATATAACCAAATTAGTAGTAATAATAGTTTCCAAAAAACTAGGTTGATAATATTTTTTTATAGCTTGTGGACTATGACTCTCCAACCAAAATAGCTAGTAGTAGTAGTAATATAGCATAGAAGTGTACCCTGCACTGTACTAGAGCTTCTATGCAAAATGAACAAGAAGCAATCTTGCGAAGAATCCGTAGAAAAATGTCCAACACAAGCATCATCGGAATGCTGGTTCGACGATGCATGCATCCTTGACATGGATTACTTCGTGAAGACACTTTCAGCCATCAAACAGAAAGGCGTGCGTGCTGATTTGATTGGTTCCATCATCACTCACTATGCTTCAAAATGGCTCCCAGACCTCTCTGCAGGTGATGATGATGATGATGATGATGATGTTGTTGTTGCTGAAAAGGGTTTCAACCAATTCCAAGAATCACCTGAAAGTGTAACAACTTCATGGATGAAGAAGAGGTTCTTTGTGGAAACCTTGGTGGGTGTTCTTCCTCCTGAGAAGGATTCAATCCCATGCAACTTCCTCTTACGCCTTCTTAGAACAGCCAACATGGTTGGGGTTGAAGCCACTTATAGAGCTGAGCTTGAGAAACGAATTTCGTGGCAGCTAGACCAAGCTTCACTCAAAGAGCTTATGATACCTTCTTTCAGTCACACTTGCGGGACTCTCTTGGATGTTGAGCTTGTGATTAGGTTGGTTACGAGGTTTGTGAGTTTGGATCATGAAGGAGTTAAAAGTGGTTCTGCTTTGGTTAAGGTGGCCAAGTTGATTGATTGCTACCTCGCTGAGGCTGCTGTGGATGCTAATTTGAGTTTGTCTGAGTTCGTTGCACTTGCTGGAGCTCTTCCAAGTCATGCAAGAGCTACAGATGATGGCTTGTACAGAGCCATTGATACTTATCTAAAAGTATGTCTTTTCATTTTAGTTAAAAGTAAATAAAATTAAATTGCTTTATTTACTAGAGTTCATTCCCTTTCTTCCTCTGGGCTCTTTATGCTCTAATTTTATTTATTAAAGATAAATAATGAGTGAAGCAAACAAGAGGAGATGAATTTTAAGAGGTTCATTCTGGATATCCTAGAAAATGTTTTCTTGTGTTGTAACGAGCATGAGATTCTTCGGAGTAGGAAGTTGAACAGGGAGCTGAGGTAGAAGTGAAATGACATAAATATCTTTTATGTGGGGCTATGGTATCATAGCTGTACTCAACATTTCTCTGCATTTGGCTTTTCTCTTGTTCACATCGTACAAGGTGATGTAACTGTTTTATTTTACTGAAATGGAATATAATTAATTATAAGCCTTTATATTTCTCAAGTTATATTAGATAAATTTTCTTTTGTTGTTATAGAGACAAAAATATGTAGGACTTATATGTTAAAAACAATTATGTACGTGACTCATGTCACTACAAAAATCAAAGAGTGTGTAAGAAATTTTTTTTATCTTCTTATCTTACATAAGAAGTATAAAACCCTTAATTATGAGTTGAGTATAAGAAACTCTTTCAAATATTGATGTTAAAGCTTGGCATTTACTTCCTATATTTTTATGTATTACTTGTTGTCGCTCTAAAAGTCTTCCTTTTAAATTTAAGAGTAAATATCCTTTTTAGTCTCTGGCAATATCTATGAAGTCATTTTCAGTCCCTGACGATAAAAAATGACCAAATTAGTCCCTGAAAGTACAAGAAAAGGGTCACTCTACATATTTGGGAGTTGACATAAGGACTAACATGGCCCTTTTTTTGTAATTTCAGGGATCAATTTGATCATTTTTTATTGTCAGGGACTAAAAAGGACTTCGTAGATATTGACAGAGACTAAAAAGGGTCTAAATTCAGTTAACCCGCCATGTGCAAGTAGGCCATCATAGTAGTTAGCCTTCCCATTTGTTATTTGAATAGTACAATTCTATCCAGTTTATGACTAGATTTTCATTTTACTATTTTCAAATGCATAAACAAACCATTTTGCCATTTAAGACAGTATTAAATGATGATACTAGTTATTGCTCTAAACAAGAACATGGGCAAAATTGAGTTTCGTTGACTTGTAAATGCTGATCATGATTGTACCAAAACATTCCTGTTTTATTCGGTGCAAGGGTAATGAATGATAAAAAACATGAAAAGCAAGGAAAGAAAAATGGAAACAAAGTTAAAGGATTTGAAGAAAATTTAGAGCACTTTGTGTTTTGAGTACTTGATAGTGAGTTAAGAAACATGGTTCATGCACTCTGGTTATGTGTTATAGGCACATTCATGTGTGTCGAAGCAAGAAAGGAAGGGTCTGTGTAGGCTGATTGATAGCCGGAAACTCACACCAGAGGCCTCACTTCATGCAGCTCAAAATGAACGGTTGCCTGTTAGAGCTGTAATTCAGGTGCTCTTCTCTGAACAAACCAAACTCAATCGCCACATAGATTGGAGTGGCTCTTTTAGTGGTTTGAGAAGCCCCAATGGCTGGTTCGATCCACAAACAACACGATGCCTTTCAAAGCGTGAAATGAATGCTCAGCAAATGGAGATAAGGAAGCTGAAGGAAGATGTTTACAGGCTGCAAAGCCAGTGCAATGCCATGCAAGTGCAGATGGAGAGGATGGTGGAAAAGAAGAAAGGGTTCTTCAAATGGAAAAGGTTTGGGATGCCTGCGTTTAGTAAAAGCTTGGGAGGAGTGGAGAGAATGGTAGAAGAGGCTGAAAAGGAAGTTGGGTTTGGAAGGCAAACGCCTATGGACATGAAAACCAGTTTGGTCAAAGATAGGACTCCCCACAAGTGGAGGAAATCAATGTCCCGAAAGAGAGGCTGTGAATTACAAATATAATTGATATATTTTGTGTTTGTTATAGAAGTTCGTTTATTGGAGTTAGACTTGAGATATAATGTAAGATAAACTTTGTTGCATTTCGAATAAATTCAATAAAGATGTGAGGATACCAAATAATGTAACTCAGACTTCATAGTGAAGAATAAATAAATTACTATAGCAGATGCAAGAATTTTCAAATTTCTAGCACAAAACTTTATGCATGTAAATTTTGTCTCCTATCTCTCAATATGCGCAAAGCAGGAAAGTAGACGTAAGAGAAATCTAATGCTTTCAGCAAAAACAACAAGCTGTTATCACTTACCAAATATCTGACAACTAAAAAATCTTATACACAAATCAAACAATAGAATGAATGCACACATTTTACACACTGAGTTTATCTCTTTTTTTTATTATAATAAATTTCACTCACTTATTCTATTCAGCTAACGTCACTCAAATTGTAAAAGGCTGCGAGAAACATAAAGTTATGCATGGACCAAAGTAGAGCCTTCAAGAAGCTGTTTGGTGCTGCAAGATCCTTATAACCACCATCATCACTTGCTTATTTTCTTCCTAATGCTGTCCACACCTTTTTTCATCCCTTGAAGCAAAGATGGAGATGATGGGATTCGCCTCAAGGTCCTGGCACTCTCTGATCTAGCAAGCCCTTTTTCCTTTTTATGTTGTTCCCTTCCTTGTATCCCTTCAAAACTAGGCGTACCATTTCCTTCATCTATGAAAGCTTCTTCAGAGTAATTTTTATATCCTGTCGGCACAACACTCCTAGCATCATTTTCTATTCTATCTTCTTTCTCTGTCCAACCGTTCTTGTCTTGAAGAAGCTGCAGCTGCTTCTCTTTATAATCAGAATCTGAAACTTCTGAGATCTTCAACTCCTTTTGTGGGAACTTCTGATTCAATTGTTGGATTATATTTTGAGTCCCACAAGAAGCATTTTCGTTTGTTTCTTGTGGATCCGTTCCTTCTTCTGGATTATTTTCCAAAAGCATTTGAAGCCACTTTTCAACATTCCCTTTGCCACGTTGCTTCCTGGTTTCTTCATCTTCCTCAGTTTTTGTCTCATGAAGAACTGGCAATGAAACAGCATAATTCCTCTTGCCTTCACTGATTTCTAGCTTCTGAAGTTTGTGCTCAATTGAGTTTTCTTCATCCAAGGCCGCAACAAGTGATTTGGTATGCTCCTCAAGCTTCTCTTGTGTGATACTATTAGCTGGCATTTTCATCTTCTCTTCTTTTTCCTCTTGCTTTTGTTCTTCGTTTGCAGACAAGCCAGCTACGGATGCCCTTTGTTCCTCCTCCAAAAACACTCTGAGCTCCTTGTGAAAAGGTGTTCTTGGCCTCATTCCAGGCAAATAAAGAACAGGTTTATTGTCTCTCTCTTCAAGAATGGAAGCATCTATTCTTGACCTCTTCCTTCCTTGGTCCCATTCAGGTCTAATCTGTTTCTCTATGTCATCTCTTTGTCTATACTTCTTGTGAAGCTCTTTTTCTGCAGCATCACAAATTTCCCTCTGTGCTTCAAGTCTAGCCATTAGTGCACTAGTTGCAGCCTGGTTCAATCTTACCTGCTCCTTATAAATGACACTCCTACACGAAAAGCCATTTTCAAAAACCAATGTTGAAGTCCAAAGAAAATATAAAGAAAAGTTAAACCATTTCAATTTCAAAAACCTACTGGTGCATAGTGTCTCTAATCATCTTCTCTAGCATGGTCCTGTAGGAAGATTGAGCCTCAGCTAACCGTCTGCACTTTTCTGCCTTCCTCTTACGTTTTATGAGCGCCAATTCCAGGTCTTGAATAATAAGCTTTTCTTCCTCGTTTTTTAGCCTCGTTTCATTCACTTCATTATCTAACTTCTGTATTTCTGCCTGCATTTTTGTAGTTTCTTCTCTTTGCTTCAAGGAATCTCTGGCCATGACAATGGCTTGATAGGGGTTTCTAACAAACTCTGGATCTTCGTTTTCTTTCAGGAGATTGCCATTTCTTTTTCTTGCAGCTACTGAAATTATTTTCAATAAGAGATTGGTCAGACATAAATCAACCTCTATGTTCAAATCAAGATAGTTAATTCAAACTTGGTATCATGATAATGATGCACTGCCACTAACCTATTGCAGGAGACATAGGCCTCGGGTTCTTATTGTAATCAAGTTGTCTTAAAGCTAGTGTATCATATGGTTCCCTTCGGGATTCTACGATTGCAGCTGGAGCAAGACCAACTTCTTCTTTCAACCCAATGAAGTGTTGCGGAAAAGAATGAGAATCTACTATTTGTGAAGCATTCAGTTCTTGATTTTCTCCATCAGAAAACAAAAATGAAAAGGCTCTGTGCCTGTTGTTTGTTTGCAAGTACAAACATTATCAGCCTCCCCACTTGATGAACAATAAAAAAATAAAAAAATAAAAAAGACCTGCCTGAAGTCTGAGTTTGAAGAAGCAAAAATGGTCAGGAACTGGTTTACAGAGATACCCAATTGGAAATCCCACCATGGCACTAAGAATTCCAGCTTATTTTTCTTCCTCTTACATGCTTGCCGCTGTAATATCCTTAGATTGTTCAGAACAGTCAAACCTCCCCCTGCATTGTCATCCAAATTCCCAAAGGAGCAAAATCACACCAATTCTACACATCTTAAGAAGACATATATAGTTTACCAAAAAAACAAGACACACGTATATACCGGTTTGCATTTGTCATTTAATATGATACAACAAATTTTCTTACAAGATTTTGTGGGGTCCACACCTTTTGAAAAAAAAAAAAAAAAAAATTACGGCATGCAAAACGAATCTCTATAACATTACACAATCAATTTCCATACAACAAACTCTTATAAAACTCTATATATATATATATATATCATGATACTTTGATATCAAAATTTGACGACAAATCTTAACTTAATAAATTTAACTGTTATAATTTATTGGATCACACTTATTAATCAATTATTAATTCTGAATAAATTATAATCATTAGATCGATGGAAATCAAGAAAGAAAGAAAGCAATATATTACTTGAACAAGGAAACCAGTGATCAATGTCCCAAGCTAGAGGAGAGGCTGAGTCAGCATGATAATACAGAACATTGCCATAAGCATCTACTCGAATAACCGCAGGGTCAAATCCAGCATTCCTGAGATTTATGGCAAATTGATAAGTAATAAATACATCAAAATTGAAATTTCCAAAACTTGTTAATGCTCAGCTGAAGTTCCTACCCAAGATGGCTGAGCTGCTTCCACAAGATACTGACAAAGATTTTAGGCTTGGTCGTTGGCTTAGCTTTCGGATCGATCACAGGAAACATCTGATCTAAACCCCTTCCTCTCTCAACCTAAGTATTATAAGATTGCAAAACACATAATTGAAGCTACTCAGTGAAACAAGTCAATTTATAAACAAGACCCAGAACTCGTTTTCCATTAAAGTTCAATTCTTTACTTTTAAACCGAACATTGAGTGAAAGAGACAGATCCAATTTGCTTACCTCGTCTTCCTGCAAACCATAAGGGATGAAAGTGAAGGGAGGGCCATGGCTGTAGGGACTGAAACCCCTGTCGCAGCAGAGTTTTGAGTAGGCTTTTGGGTACCCAAGGTTCTCATTCACGGTCATTTCCTCTGGGGCGAACCCATAATCTTCAGCCATTATCGTTGAGTTTGAAGCGTTTGTTCTTTGTAGTGGAAGCTGATGCACAACTAAGTCGGAGCGTGTTTTGTTGATGTAGGAGCCAACGGTCGAATTGGTTTTACCTTTTAAATGTTCCAAAAAAAAAAAAAAAAAAATTCAAAATTTGAGGGTACACGAAAGAATTCAATCATTTATGGCTGGAGTAACGGTTACATGGGAGGGAATATCATACTTATTAAACGAACAGGGTCTTTGCACGGCTAGTAGAAGTCTCGGTTGATATGTCTAAAATTGATTCTTCAAATCAGATTTGAACATAAGCTCGTTTAATAAAATAACTTTTAGCTTCCAATTTAAAAGTTTGGTCTGAGACCCTTTCAACCTAATATATTAATTTATATTTTTTATACTATATATAATAGCCTTCTCTCTTCCCAACTCATTTCACATCATTTTATTGGTTACAGGGGCGGGTCCCACTTATACTATTTTTTATACTATTTATACTTCTGAAATTCAAAGAAGTTTCACGTTAGTCCCTCAAAATGACTAAGACGGGTCTATTTTGAATTTTAAAGGGATCTCGAGTCCAATTTTTTCCCCTAAAGGATTAAATTGGGTCATTTAATATTTGTTAGTATCCAAAAATTTTAAAGGGACCACTTATTTATATTCTTTTGTTTTTAATAAATTTAAAAAAATTTAAATTTTTTTTTGGAGGCGTAGCCCTCAAATCCCAACCGTAAATGTACAGACATAAATAAAATTTTCTAGGTCTGTCAGTGATTGGTTAAACAGACTTTTTGAATGATTTTGTTCTATAGTATGTTATTTGGATATACACTAAATTTATGATTCTTTGTAGAATTATTAGTGCTGTTGATCGTATATTTTATTTGTATAAATTTTTGTTGTCTTATTTTTTTTAACAGGCTGAATCATGCTTTTATTTTTTGTAAATAAATCAGGTCACGTACTGATAATTATATTCATAACAAATATTAGGTTAGGTCAGGCTGACATACTTAAACACATACTAAACTTATTCGGTCCGACTTGACCCGTTAACACCTCTAGTTATACTCTCTTTTGTGTACAATTTTTTTAGGACCAAAGTGCCCTTGAAAATTGAGATGTTTATTGTTTACCCACAGAAGGGAATAAAAGAGGAGGATGGTCATGGGGTTCAAAAGAAACAAAAATAAAGATGAAGGTTAATTCCAATTGTTGTGGACTAGATCATGTCGAAATTTGAAATCAGAAAGTAGGAAATGATTTCTAACAAATTAATGTCATTTGAACAACAAATTGGGGTCACCTCTCAAAAAAAGCTACCAAAAAGACCCTTTTATGTTAAAGGTACACTCCAGAAAAGAAATCAAATTATAATGAACAAGGGTCAAGGGCCAAGGGTTATTATATTGTACAAATACGGATATTTTCCCATCCTTTGTTGAACATTAGTGGGGGTAAGTAAGGTGCACGATGCTGGTTTCCATCTCGTTTGAATTAAGAACATGTCGTTGATGTGGACCTGTGGGAAAAAGATAAAACACAACCCGTCTCAAGTCTCAACTGAAGGGGCTTGCTGCTCTCTGTGGGCTAACCGTAGTTAAATGATCAATATGGCCCATGGATTCGGTCAATGAGTTTCGTGTTCTTTGGGTTTGCTTTTAACTTTCTATATGCCACACCATCTGAGTCCTATCTCGTCATTACTCATTAATTTTTTTTTCGTAGTTTTTCTTTTTAGGAATCACAAACAAAATCATTGCTTTATCATTTAGGTTAAACAGTATTCCACTTATTCCCCTATGGCTATGGTGTCTTGGTTTGTGAATATTCATAAATCAAACACAATTAATGGTGCATTTAAAGCTATGAAAGAGTGCATTTTCTTGCTTGGATGGATAAGAATAAGAGACCAAAAGACAGGGCAACATGGTCTAGCTATTCCTATACCATAAATGGGGTGCCATATATATATGATTTAACTAAGACAAGCAAATTTGATGTTATGCAAAGCAAAAGCTGAGAAGATCCTATAAGTGGCCTAAGATCGTCAATAAACTTACAAGAATTAAGCAGACAAAAATGGCTGATATGGTCTAAAGCACAAAGCAAGTAATTTCCTCAACGAAAAACATGGGAGAATGGTAGACAAAGTACTGAAATTTTGCCAATTTTGAAACCGACCATGCAAGAAGATTGGAACCCCATATTTTGCTATGCATCTGAATCAGGAAATACAACATGAAACAAGTGATTGGAATGAGTTTATCAAGGGTATCATTTGAAGAAAAAAAATAAAATAAAAAACTCCAAACACATAATATTGGAACATATATGGACCATGGTAAATCACTTTCAGAATATCAGTGGCATTATCAACGGGAGGAATATACCTGTTTAAAAGATGAAAATAAATTTGACATTAACAGAGAACAACAAGTCGTTGTAGTATAGTGGTAAGTATTCCCGCCTGTCACGCGGGTGACCCGGGTTCGATCCCCGGCAACGGCGTTTATTCTGCTTTTTAGTAATTTTGTTAGTTTTTTTTTTTTCTGGTACAACTTTTCATGAGGCTTATGCCTTATACTTTTGACGTATCAAAAGTTGGGCCAAACAGAATAACCAAACCAAATTTAATTCAACCCATATCAACGGTTTGATTTTATTGGATCCATAGATTTTCTCGAAAAAAACATGAAAGTAAATTAATTGGCATGATATGATGGGCCTTGGTCCCCCTTTTTTAAGGACATAAAAGCAAGAGAAATTATTTGATGTAAGATGGGTTACTGTGTTGCAAAAATAATTTCTCTACATTCTGTGTACTCTTACATCTAAAATTTCTTAAATTCTATACATTTGCAGGATTATCTTCAACATAAACGCCTAAACACTAAAATTGCGGGGTTACTAAGTGCAGGAACTGCATACCTTTTTTTTTTTTTTTTTGGTATAACCTCAGGAACTGCATACTTTAAGTCTTATAAATGGAGAGTTATCCACGAAAATATATAACCTAGAGTTGTAGACACTTTTTTTTATGTCTTAGTCACTATTTTCAACGCAGCTTTATCTAATGTATTGTCAAGAGGTCTTGCAATTATTTCTTGAGTTATTATTTGTTTCATCAACTATATATAGTTTTAATTTATCCAATTTTATCTCTAAAAATATGCAAATTATATGTTAATTATTTTTCAAAATAGGTATATATTTCAATTCAAATTATTTTTAATTCCAGAATGTATTTTTTCAAATAATTTAAAAAAATAATAGTCTATGTATGATTACGTTAGCTTATTTTTGTGTTTGAACAATTTATAATTAAAATCTCATTAAGAGAGTTTTTCTTTTTTTAAATTAAGTTTTGATTAGACATATTTTCCTTTCAATTTATCATACAAATTTTTTTTACTGAAAGAGTTAAAAAAAAAAATTCTCAAAAAAAAAAGAAAAACTGAATATGTACTAAATTGCTTGTTAATAAAATTCGAATGCGTGTTAATCATTTTTTATTATTACTTTGCCTGTTACTACAAATACAAAAAGTTTCAAGTACTACTGATCAGCCAATAGTCACCAGGACATAACAGAAACGATTGGTCACAATTTTCTTGATTGATGAAGAACACTCACTATACAATATATTGCAAATGTTGTAGCTAAGTTCCAGCCTTGAGTGGAAAAATTAAGTCTAGTTCGCATGGAAGATGAACATGTCAAGCAAAGCTTCTTGCATGCCAATTGAACATTATGTAAAATGAATATCTATTATCAAGAGATAAGGAATAGAGAATTCAGAACTCACAAGTGATTTTTATAGGCTGGCCTCAAAATAAATATTTTTCCATTGATAATAAAACTAACAATACAAAAGTATTATCAAAATCATATGCTTGTACATTTATTATATAAAGAAGCTTCAAATTGGCAGTAGAGAGAGGAAACAAGTTTCTCAAGCTAGTGCTGCATGAATGGTAGATACAAGAATGCTAAGAGTAAATACTAAATAGAAAATAGAAAAACAAAATAAAAAAAATATAAAGAATCCTTCACGTTTGGGAAAGTCTCCAATATCTATCTCTTTTGGAAGTTGAAAGCCTTGATTGCAACAGCAAAAGTAAAAGCAAAGAGAAGGGCGATGCCAGGAACGACAACTGCACAAACTCCAATGAAGTCATGTTTGAAACCATAAAATTCTTCAAGGAAAGCTTTCACAGACTTTCCATTTTCAGATTCCATTCCTGTAGTTATATCTCCAAACTGAGATGCAATCAATCCATATATTGTCCATGCCACCGGACATGCCCAATAGTACCATCTCCACCACACTGGGATGCTCTGTTAATGTAACAAGAAATTGTTTAGTGAGTCAGCATAAATAAATATACATTACATTATTATATTACATAAACATGTTCCATCTCCATCTATTAATCATGCATTATTAATTCATATATAGTTTGGCAACACTTACTGGTCTTGCGACGATAAATCCTGAGAAGAGATTCCAAATTGCATAAAATGCAGCAGCCACAATGGAAGCAACATGGTGATTTGGTGTCACTGCCACGGACATCATGCCGTAGAACGTGAAGTAGCACAATGTGAAGAACATGAAATATAGAAACCAAAAGAATTTCTCTGCAGTCCAGTCAAATCCCATCATAGCATAAACTATGAGTCCATATGTCACTGCTTGAGCAAAAATATAAGGCAACTCTACTAGAATCTGTGACACAAAGGAATGAGTTGTGTTAACAATACAAGCTGAAGTACTAATAATGAAAATGTTAGTAAAACTAATAATGATAATGATTTTAAGTTACCTGTGAAAATGCATAGGGTAAGGCAGAATACATTCCAGCAGCTTTTTCTCTATAAAACACAGTTCTTTCAACTGCTACCACTGGCTGTACTGATGAAGAATTCTGTACCCCAAGGAAGAGAGCAGCGGTCGACATTGAACCCACCGCATTCAACAGGTCTTGTCTATTTGAGCTGTCGTAATGTAAGTCACCAAACCACATGGTATCATTATATATTCAGAGTGGAAATCAAATAGGAAGATTACATAATCTAATATGAATATTTTGTGACTCACTGTTTGCCTCCGAGGTCCCAGAACATTGTTCCAAACATCAAGGCTATGAAAGTAGTGAAGAAATATCTCACAGCAGTGTATGGTGGATTGCGCCAGTATGAATAACGCTGTTTCCACAAGCAAGCCTGGCATTGGACCCAGAATGACTGTGAGAATTGAGTAGGGAAATGAAGATCCTTTGAACCAGGAGCAGGTTGGCCCAGTTCTTGTATAAGCTGCTTGTTTCTCCTGAAGAGCCATGAAATGGAAAAACAATTTAAGCATTTTGTAAATCAAGGAAACATTTATACATGACAATAGCTAATATATATATGCATTAGCTTACCTATATAGATCAGAATTCTTGTATAGGTCAGTAAAATCAACACCTAAATTGAGTTCTTGTGCAGTAGATGTAACTTCCAACATCCATGTTGCTGGGTTATATCCGTCTTTGATTTTACTCACACCCTCAATGCTCTGGACAATGGAAATTATAGGAAGACTTAAGTAAATACAACAAAATATTATAGTCGTTCACTTAGGTTAATATTGAATGTAAGTAGGATCCTACCTCGAAATACTTGATCAAATGGGTAGAATGACGACCAAGTGGCCCAACATATATTTCTTGTCCTCCACGCTTCATCAAGAATAACTAGAATCCCATATAATAATATTATATGTCAGATTCAAATCTAATTAATGGAGAAAGAAGGAAAATATAAAAGTAAAACACAAATTCATTTATCATTATCACCACTCGCTCACTAACCTCATCAAAAGCTTCAAATATATCAATGCTAGGCTGATGGATGGTGCAAACAACAGTTCTTCCTGTGTCCACAGTGTTCCTCACAGTTCTCATAACAATGGCAGCAGCTCTCGCATCTAACCCAGAAGTAGGCTCATCCATGAAGATTATGGAAGGATTAGCCACTAATTCAACTGCAATAGTGAGCCTCTTGCGCTGTTCAGTAGAGAGACCACTCACACCTGGCAAACCAACCAACGAGTTCCTCAATGTTGTAAGCTCCACCAGTTCCATCACTTCCTCAATGAACATCTACAACCATTTGTCAAGTTTGAACAATCAGCCTCTAAGTTGAGAAAGCCAGCAATCTCAATTAAATAAATAGCTTAAAATTTTTCATTATGCATGCTACAAGTACTAACCACTAACTAACCTTTCTGGTACTGGAATCAACTCCTGAAGGTAAACGAAGCCATGCTGAGTAGAGCAAGGACTCGTAAACTGTAACATGAGGTGAGTGGATATCATTCTGCTCACAGTAACCAGAGATTCGAGCAAATGTTTCTTGCTTCTTAGGGTACCCAGAAACTTTTATGGTTCCTTCAATATATCCACCGGTTTTCCTACCAGCCAGAACATCCATCAGAGTAGTCTTGCCAGCTCCACTCACACCCATCAAAGCTGTGAGAACACCTGGCCTGAATGCACCACTGACACCCTTCAAAAGCACTAATTTGTCCTCTTGTACACCTTGTTCTTTCATTTCCTGCCACAGTTGAAATCAAATGAGTGAGGTTGATCTCATCAAATTGTTTTTTATTCAAGCAGAGCTAAAATAGAAACACTGCTAGAAATGCAAATGCTAAATTTATAACATACCTGTGGCATGTCAACAGAGTATATGATATCGTCAAATGTGATAGAATGTGGTTCAAAAGGAAGAACCATTCCTTTTTTCTTTCCGTTGCTTGACTCAACAACAGAATCACCTCTTCCTGAACTTTCTGCATCACAATTGAAAATAATGTTTAGCGTTGTCTGAAGGAATATTATGAATTACTAATCAACTTTTGCCAATGAGTGTTAAAGAATGATATAAGCAAGATAGCTCACGTATGCGTGGTAATTCAACTTCTTCTACGGTTCTGTCATCTGATTCTTCAGTTATATTTGCTTGTGGCTTTTCAAATGCTGCACATTCAAATGCATATTTATCAATAAAATCTTGTATCATTATCACTATAAGAATTTTACAAGCACAATTAATCTCAAATGATGTGAAAAATACTCACGGCCGAGGACCTCAAGAGCCAGACCAAACAAAGCGTTGAAAAGGAACACAAATCCAACCGATGCCCCAAGGCCTAACCAATACCAATATGCATCTGTGAAGAATCCACGGGTATCCAGAAATACAGCTCCTAAATCGTAGGTAGACTGTAATTGGAGAGCAAATAAATAAATTAGGCCTAACTAAATGTTTCTTACTCTTAACCAAAAGTAGATTAGATAAATTATAGAGTTGCAAGTTCAAGAAATTACGTTGTGCCAATTGTACCCGAGATATTCATTGACCATTAAAGCATGTTGCCCATACATTAAAGGTGAAATCCAGTAACCCCAAATCCACCAGCTTTTGATATCCTCTGTTTCATTGGCAATGAAATGCAAGAACCATCATTAGCTAAGGATTCAGTATGTGATAATTGCAAAATATATTATTATTATTATTTTATTGCTGTTGTGTTGTGATGTTAATTGAACTTAAAAGAAAAGTGAGAACAGCAAAGGACCCAAATGTGTTAGCGACAATCATGTTTCTACCAAGTGCTGCAATGGCTCGGAATAATCCAGAAGCCATCTGACTGATAAATAATAGCACAAGGTACTGCTTGAAGAACCTGCAAGAAATTCAAGACCTCACTTCATAAGTATTAAGTAAAAAGCAAGAACTGGCATTCACATCATGCCACTAACAGATAAAAGTAGCTTCTTTACCTTCCAACATTTGGATCAAATCCTATACAATAGTAGGTTAGAAATACCCAAACAGCAACTTCCACTAATGTGACGGGAATCTTGAGAATCCATGAAGGAATAGCATATGCCCATGAGGGATAAAATAGAAGGTCCCGTTGCTTGTAGAATACAGGAAGCTTAGCAATGGTCATAGAAATCTCAGCCATTCCATTAAACA